>NC_045990.1:22344046-22569046 GCF_010909765.2 Amblyraja radiata
TTATAACCACTGTACAACTGGATACACTTTAAAATAATTAAAGACACAGTATAAATGGAGTGTAAATACAGTGTTGGTTGGCATCATGACATAAACTCGGTAGGACCGTTACTTATCCTTGACGGAATCCACAGTATCTTGGGCAAACCTGAATACTTTATCCGGATCGGTAAAGAAATGTTCAGTCGCTTTATGTGTCACTTGCAGTTTGGCAACGAATGACGTCAGTTGAAAGAGACAGTTTTAGAAACATAGAAAATAGGTGCAGGAGGAGGCCATTCGGCCCTTCGAGCCAGCACCGCCATTCATTGTGATCATGGCTGATCGTCCCCTATCAATAACCCGTGCCTGCCTTCTCCCCATATCCCTTGACTCCACTAGCCCCTAGAGCTCTATCTAACTCATTATTTTATTGTCAGTTTTTTTCTGAACTCGTTTGCTTGTTGTGTGTCAAATTGATACAATTTCATGATTTCATCAGGCAGTGCCCGCAGAGGAGCAATGTTCACCTGACCCTTCATGCTGCAAAAGTTGGCGGTTTCTCCAGATAAATTGTACGCCCGACACTGAGGGCAAGCATTGGTCACTTCACCAACATCAGCAGGGAGGATGTACGAGGGGGGAGAGGGGTGTGTGTGGGCGTGGGGGGAGGGACGGTGTAGCAGGCGGGGGGGTGGGGGTGGGAGGCGGAGGGCGAGGTGTCGGAGGGAGGGTGTGTGTGGGGGGCTGGGGGTGTGGGTGGGTGGGGGTGTTTGTGTGGGAGGGGGAAGTGTGTGTATGAGGGGGAGGGGGGTGTGTGGGGGAGAAGGTGGTGTGTGGGTAGGGGGGTTGTGGAGGGGGAGGGGGAGGGGCGTGTGTGGGATGAGGGGTTGTGAGGGGTAGCGGGTGTGGGAGGGGGAGAGATTGTTGTATATGGGAGGGAAGGGGTAGTGTGTGTGTGTGGGTGGGGGGGGAGTGGGTGAGAGTTGGTGAGTTATGTGTGGAGGGGGAGGGGTGTGTGTGGGAGGTGGGTGCGTGGGCGGCGGTTGTTGGATGGGGGAAGTGGGTGTGTGGGTGGGGGAGGGTGGCTGGTGGGGGAGGGGTGTGTGTGGGAGGGTGTGTGTGGGCGAGGGGGAGATTGGCTTCATTCAGAGCCTCCCGGCCCTGGCTCCGGCTCCCATCCTCGGCCTCACGCAATGGCTCTGGTCCCAAGATCTGGCCTCACTCTACGGCTCCCAACCCCAGCTCCAGCTTCACTTAGCGGCTCCTGGCCCCGGCTGCACTCAGCGGCTCCCGGCTCTTGCTTTACTCACCGGCCCCGGCCTCACTCAGTGGCACTATACTATGCTCACTCCGCTCCTTCAGCTTTATTCTCCTCGCCGCCAGTGATTGACGGCTGGTGCTAGAAGGGGCGCTGCCGTCCTGGCGACTGACAGGCGAGGAGACCAATCTGCTGACGGAAGAGGAGACAAATCACCGCATGCGCAGTTATTAGCTGTTTAAATAGTCAACAGTCAGATTTATTCATCACATGCACATATAGCTGTGGGGGGAGAGGGTGTGTGGACATTGGGGTCGGAGGGGGAGTGTCTTCGTGTGGGCGGAGGGGTTGTGGGGGGGAGGAGCGTGTGTAGGAGGAGAGGTTTTGTGGGGGGGGGGGGAGGTATGTGGTTAGTGGGGGAGTGTGGGTGGGGTTTTCGAGGAGGGAGGGGCTGTGTATGGGCAGAGGGGTTGTGGGGAGGGGAGGGGGCGTGGGCGGAAGTGTGTGGGGGTGGAGGGGGGGGGGGCGGAGGGGGGGGGGCGGAGGGGGGGACTGGACAGTGAGGCGACCAACACAAGAGCGGGTCAGCGGGCGATGGATAACAGGACAGTGGGCGGTGGAGCTTACTCCTTTGACAGCACGAGTGACCTCAGTTGGTCCTTTGATCACACTAACACAGGTGTAAGCTCCACCGCCCGCACTGCCAGAGGTGAGCATGCCGGCAGAAGGCGCTGAGGTGGCGACGGGTTCCGCTGTCCGGTCCCGGCTTCCGCTCGCAGCCATCCGAGCTACTTTCCTCTCCGGCCACAATGCGGTGGCTCCACGCCCGGAGCATCGGGGCAGCGGTGAGTGAGGGAGTTTCGGACATGATCCCCGATACCTGACCCCATCCCTCTCAACGCTCCTGACCTGGCCAGACCCCCCACAAGTTGCGAACTCCCCCCCCCCCCACCCCACAGCAGCTCTGTCCTTTTGCAGCCGCTTCCCACTTTACAGCCGCCTCCCATCAGCTGCCAGCAATGAGGGATAGACTTGGCTATCCCTCAGTACTCCAATATCGTTCTTGATGTTGTTGTACTGACGGATAGCCAAGTCTACCTTTCTTAGCTAACAATCTAACCTTCGGCCTCCAAGCCACAGGTACATGTTTGTGCCTTATTTTTGGATAAAAAATAGCGTCTTCATTGCCGGGAAATACGGTATTTAAAAACATATAGCTCAAATAAATTTAGTTACCACATTACCTGTACACAAACTCCATTATTCTCTCTTTGTTTCTTATGACAAACTTAAGATAATGGCATTCCATGTTTGAAAAACCCGCGTTGCGCCTGCGCAGTAGGCTGCTGCACATGCGCAGTACACAGTCCACGGTGCAAAGGCAGAATTTCAGCTGCCTTCAGCTCCCCTTGTCATTGACGGCACGTGAGCTGCACATACATTCGTGTGTTACAAATACTGCGTATGAAAGGCACGGAGAATTATGCCTACATAAGAGATCGATCTCTTAGGCAAGGATAATTCTCCCGTGCCTTTACTAATTATATTTAATAATTACAATTTTATAATTTTAGTCAGGGTAGGCTGCAACACCTCTATCTTCCCTGCCCCCAGCACCAACTCCTCAGCCACACATTCATCTGGCCTATCTTCCTGTTCCTACCCTCACTAGCATGTGGCACCGGCAGCAATGTAGACATTACTACCCTGGAGGTCCTGCATTAACCTTTTGTCTAATTCCCTATCTTCAGCCCACAGGACCCCACTCCCTTTTCCTGCCTCTGTCATTTGTGCCGACGTACACAACGACTTCTGGTTGCTCCCCCTCCCACTTGAGAATGTTCTGCAGCGGCTGGGAGACATCCTGGACCCTGGCACCAGGGAGGCAGCACACCATCCTGGAGTCTCATTTGCTGCCCCACAATTTCCTGTCTGTTTCCCTAACTAACGATTCTCCAATCACTATCACTCTGCCTGACTGTGCCCTTCCCCACAGTGCCTCAGAGCCGGGGTTGATGCCACAGACCTGACTGCTGCTGCCCTCCCCTGGCCGCTCATTCCCCCAACAGTATCCAAAGGGACAAACCTGTTGTCGAGGGGAATGGCCACAGGAGATGCCTGCACTTTCTCACTACTCCCTTTCCTGGTGATCGCCTGTCTACTTTCTGCCCCTACCCGAGGCATGACCACCTAACTGTGACTCCTATCTGTGACATCCTTAGTGTCCCGGTTGATGCTGAGGTCATCCAGCTACTGCTCCAGTTCCCTAACGCCGTCTGTAAGGAGCTGCAGCTGAACACACCTCCCACAGGCGTAGTCCTCAGCAACACTGAAGGATTCCCTGACTCCCCACATCCTGCAGGAGGAGAACTAACTGCCCTACCTGCCATCATTACTGCACTAGACCACGGAGAGTGTATATTAGAAAAACAACAACAAACCAGACCTTATCCCGCTGTCACCCTGTACGTCGAAGCCTCTCAAGCCACAGCCTCGCACTTACCCTCCACACGGCACTTGTACGTAAACACGGCTGCTCCATACAGGCCCCTCCACTTGTATCTACCTACACCCACTAAGGAGCAATCAGTCGGGATGCTATGATATTGAAAACTGCTTCCAGTCTACATTGACCGGGTCCTGCCTTACGTTATGGAAATGGGCCTTCCTTTAGCGTACAATGTGGATATGCAAGCAACCTCAAGATGGGACTGATGAGATCGATCCCCTGGACACCGGCATGAAGCTAATGGGCCGAGTGGTCGTCCTTGTGGCAATCAGTTCATGGTGGGAGAGCGATGAAGCTGGGTTTAGAGACGTGGGATTGGTGCCTGCGTTTATCCGGGAGATGGTGTCATTGGTCAGGGAGTGAACGGGAGATTATTGGTGCTCGGGGTTGGTGAGGGTGGAAATACATATTAGGGAGGTGGGGAACAAGAGGCTGGGGACATGAGCTGAACTTGGCATTAACACCGAACATCATTCTGTCCCTCAGTCACAGACTCCGCACTCGGTGACCCGTGTGTGGCCCACACCGTCCTGGATGAGCCCTGGAGTAGCTCGGATTGTTCCAGCACTAAGTGCAGCGGTGGGACAAGGATGGATGATGGAAATCTTGCAGTGGGATGGTACAGATTTAACAGGTAACGTGAGGCGATCATTGCTGAGAAATTGGACACTGATGGAAAATGTAAACGGGAGGATAAGGGGCGTGTGAAGGGGAGATGTAGGGAGATGGGGATCATCAGTTGCTGCAATGGGATGGGGAGAGAGACCGGGGAAGACGGAAGCGGATGGAATACAACATTGGATTCTGGGGAATGTTGAACGGGGATGGGGTGCGGTCAGAATGGCCCTGATTCCGGGTCTTTCTCTCGGTGAACAAACTCCCTCGGTTCAGGGGCTGACTCTCTGATTGTTGTTTCAGTTCCGGTGGATGGAAGATTCCGGAGACTGACGTTCCGGGGGATCACTGCTCCGGGAAGAGCCCAGGCTGGTTAGCCGGTAGGATCAGAGTTTACAACACATGGTCTCAGTTATTGTCAGGGAGGGTCAGACAAACGACCCAGATATCTCCAGAGGGCCCCTCGCACGGACACGGAACCCAAACTCCCTGAGAGGTTCCCCCACAGTCACTCGGACCCTGGCTCCTCACGGAGTGCGGTGGGGAAGCACCGCTCAAATTTAATAAATTAAATTTATTCATGTAATAAATATATACAATTCATGAACCATGAAAAAAAATCATAGAAACATAGAAAATAGGTGCAGGAGTAGGCCATTTGGCCCTTCGAGCCTGCACCGCCATTCAATATGATCATGGCTGATCATCCAACTCAGTAACCTGTACCTGCCTTCTCTCCATACCCCCTGATCCCTTTAGCCACAAGGGCCACATCTAACTCCCTCTTAAATATAGCCAATGAACTGGCCTCAACTACCTTCTGTGGCAGAGAGTTCCAGAGATTCGCCACTCTGTGTGAAACATGTTTTTGTCATCTCAGTCCTAAAGGATTTCCCCTTTATCCTTAAACTGTGACCCCTTCTCCTGGACTTCCCCAACATCGGGAACAATCTTCCTGCATCTAGCCTGTCCAACCCCTTAAGAATTTTGTAAGTTTCTATAAGTTCCCCCCTCAATCTTCTAAATTCTAGCAAGTACAAGCCGAGTCTATCCGGTCTTTCTTCATAAGAATGTCCTGACATCCCAGGAATCAGTCTGGTGAAACTTCTCTGTACTCCCTTTATGGCAAGAATGTCTTTCCTCAGATTTGCATACCAAAACTGTACGCAATGCTCCAGTAGAACCGCCCTGCTCCTATACTCAAATCCTTTTGCTATGAATGCAAAAGGATTTTTGCTATGAATGAAGTGCTACGGGATGCACTTGAACCCGAGGGGGACCAATATCCTGGCGGGGGTTTTTGCAAAGGCTACTGGGGAGACTTTAAACTAACAGGTTTGGGGGAGGGACTCAAATAGAGAAAGCTAGTAGACAGAGTGTGAGGCAGGAGGCAGAGAAAGGAAGCACTCGGACCCAAAATCTAAGGGAGAAAGAAGAAAAAGAAAATAAACAGAGAATAAGAGGCGGTGGGTTTCTTAAATGTGTATATTTTAATGCTAGGAGCATTGTAAGAAAGGTGGATGAGCTTAAAGCCTGGATTGACACCTGGAAGTATGATGTTGTGGCAATCAGTGAAACATGTTTGCAGGAGGGCTGTGATTGGAAACTAAATATTCCAGGATTTTGTTGCTTCAGGTGTGGTAGAATTGGAGGAGCAAGAGGTGGAGGTGTTGCATTGCTTGTCAGGGAAGATATTACAGCACTGCTTTGGCAGGATATATTAGAGGGCTCGTCTATGGAGGCTATTTGGGTGGAACTAAGACGTGGGAAAGGTGTAGCAATACCTATACGGGGAGCGAGAATTGGAAGAGCAAATGTGTAAGGAGATAGCAGATATTGGTGGTCAGCACAAGGTAGTGATTGTGGGAGATTTCAACTTTCCACACATAGACTGCGAAACACATTCTGTAAATGGGCTGGATGGTTTGGAGTTTGTAAAATTTGTGCAGGATAGTTTTTTGCAGCATTACATCGATTACCTACTAGAGAAGGGGCAGTGCTGGACCTCCTGTTAGGAAATGAGACAGGTCAGGTGGCGGAGGTATGCGTTGGGGAGCACTTCGGATCCAGTGATCACAATACCATTAGATTCAATATAATTATGGAGAGGGTCAGAACTGGACCTAGGGTTGACATTTTTGATTGGAGAAAGGCTAACTTTGATGAGATGCGAAAGGATTTAAAAGGAGTGAATTGGGACATTTTGTTTTATGGGAAGGATGTAGAAGAGAAATGGAGGACATTTAAAGGGGAAATTTTAAGAGTACAGAATCTTTATGTCCCTGTTCGGTTGAAAGGAAATAGTAAAAATTGGAAAGAGCCATGGTTTTCAAGGGAAATTGGACACTTGGTTCGGAAAAAGAGAGAGATCTACAATAATTATAGGCAGCATGGTATACATGAGGTGCTTGAGGAATATAAATAATGTAAAAAGAATCTTCAGAAAGAAATTAGAAAAGCTAAAAGAAGATATGAGGTTGCTTTGGCAAGTAAGGTGAAAGTGAATCCAAAGGGTTTCTACAGCTATATTAATAGCAAAAGGATAACGAGGGATAAAATTGGTCCATTAAAGAGACAGAGTGGACAGCTATCTTCAGAGCCAAAAGAGATGGGAGAGATATTGAACAATTTATTTTCTTCGGTATTCACCAAGGAGAACGATATTGAATTATGTGAGGTAAGGGAAACAAGTAGAGTAGATATGGAAACTATGAGAATCAAAGAAAAAGAAGCATTGACACTTTTGAAAAATATAAAAGAGTATAAGTCTCCAGGGCCTGACAAAAATATACCCTAGTACATTGAGGGAAGTTAGTGTAGAAATAGCAGGGGCTATGACAGAAATATTTCAAATGCAAGGGGAGAATACGTGTTCGGCACGGACTAGAAGCGTCGAGATGGCCTGTTTTCCGTGCTGTAATTGTTATATGGTTATATGGTCATTAGAAATGGGAATAGTGCCGGAGGATTGGCGTACTGCGCATGTTGTTCCATTGTTTAAAAAGGGTTCTAAGAGTAAACCTAGCAATTATAGACCTGTTAGTTTGAATTCAGTGATGGGCAAATTAATGGAAAGGATACTTAGAGATAATATATATATGCATCTGGATAAACGGGGTCTGATTAGGAACAGTCAACATGGATTTGTGCCTGAAAAGTCATGTTTGACTAATCTTCAATTTTTTGAAGAGGTTACTAGGGAAATTGATGAGGGTAAAGCTGTGGATGTTGTCTATATGGACTTTAGTAAGGCCTTTGACAATGTTCCTCATGGAAGGTTGGTTAAGAAGGTTCAATTGCTGGGTATTAATGCAGGAGTAGCAAGATGGATTCAACAGTGGCTGAATGGGAGAAGCCAGAGAGTAATGGTGGATGGCTGTTTGTCAGGTTGGAGGCCGGTGACTAGTGGGGTGCCTCAGGGATCTGTGTTGGGTCCACTGTTGTTTGTCATGTACATCAATGATCTGGATGATGGTGTGGTAAATTGGATTAGTAAGCATGCAGATTATAGGTGTTGTGGATAATGAAGTAGATTTCCAAATCTACAGAGAGATTTAGGCCATTTGGAAGGATGGGCTGAAAGATGGCAGATGGAGTTTAATGCTGATAAGTGTGAGGTGCTACATCTTGGCAGGACAAATCAAAATAGGACGTACATGGTAAATGGTAGCGAATTGAGGAATGCATTTGAACAGAGGGATCTAGGAATAACCGTGCATAGTTCCCTGAAGGTGGAATCTCATGTAGATAGGGTGGTAAAGAAAGTTTTTGGTGTGCTAGCCTTTATAAATCAGAGCATTGAGTATAGAAGTTGGGATGTAATGTTAAAATTGTACAAGGCATTGGTGAGACCAATTCTGGAATATGGTGTACAATTTTGGTCGCCCAATTATTGGAAGGATGTCAACAAAATAGAGAGAGTACAGAGGAGGTTTACTAGAATGTTGCCTGGGTTTCAGCAACTAAGTTACAGTGAAAGGTTGAATAAGTTAGGTCTTTATTCTTTGGAGCGCAGAAGGTTAAGGGGGGACTTGATAGAGGTCTTTAAAATGATGAGAGGGATAGACAGAGTTGACGTGGATAAGCTTTTCCCATTGAGAGTCGGGAAGATTCAAACAAGAGGACATTACTTCAGAATTAAGGGACAGAAGTTTAGGGGTAACATGAGGGGGAACTTCTTTACTCCGAGAGTGGTAGCTGTGTGGAATGAGCTTCCAGTAGAAGTGGTGGAGGCAGGTTCGATTTTATCATTTAAAAATAAATTGGATAGGAAAATGTAATGGAAATGAATGGAGGGTTATGGTCTGAGTGCAGGTAGATGGGACTAGGGGAAAATAAGTGTTCGACACGGACTTGTAGGGCCTACAATGCTAACATACCATTCGCTTTCTTCACTGCCTGCTGCACCTGCATGCCTACTTTCAATGACTGGTATACCATGACACCCAGGTCTCGTTGCATCTCCCCTTTTCCTAATCGGCCACCATTTAGATAACAGTCTACTTTTCTGTTTTTGCCACCAATGCGGATCACCTCACATGTATCCACATTATACTGCATCTGCCATGCATTTCTCCATTCACCCAGCCTATCCAAGTCACATTGCAGCCTCCTAGCATCCTCCTCACAGCTAACACTCCCCCCCAGCTTCGTGTCATCCGCAAAGTTGGAGATGTTGCATTCAATTCCCTCGTTCAAATCATTAATATATATTGTAAATAGCTGGGGTCCCTGCACTGAGCCTTGCGGTACCCCACTAGTCACTGCCTGTCATTCTGAAAAGCACCCGTTTACTCCTACTCTTTGCTTCCTGTTTGCCCGCCAGTTCTCTATCCACATCAATACTGAATCCCTAATATTCTTCTCCTTGGCGAATACCGTGTGCTTGAAGTTTGTATACTAATCTCTTATGTGGGACCTTGTCGCGAGTTCCCCAAATTACAATTTTACCCCACACCCTTTCCACTCATGTGGCCCACTGGCGTGCAATCCCTTCCCTTATTTTGAGTGGCTTCTCCGCCACACCATGCCCTCATGTCCAGCAGCAGAAGGACCCTAGACTGTGGTCCTCCCCCTCCGAGCCTTGGCGTTGGCTGCACCGTGCTTCAGTGCGTCCCTCAGCAAGTACTCCTGCAGTCTACAGCGGGCCAGTCGGCAACATTCCCTGACAGACATCTCTCTCCGATGGATGGTCTACAACGCTTGGGCAGACCAAAGAGCGTCTTTCACCGAGTTGATGACCTTCCAGCAGCACTCGATGTCAGTCTCTGAATGCATCCCTGGGAACAGTCGGTAAATCGCAGAGTCCTCTGTGACAAAGCTGTTCGGAATAAACTGTGACAGGGACCCTTGCAGACCTCTTCAGACTCTCTTTGCAAATCCACACTCTGCAAAGAGGTGGGGAACCGTCTCATCTCTATAGCAGCCGTCCCGTGGGCAACGTGCGCTGGTAGTGAGGTTCCGACGGTGCAGAAAGTATCTGACTGGGAGGGCTCCCCTTCCCGCCAGCCAAGCCAGGTCCTGGTGCTTGTTGGTGAGTTCTGACGATGAGGCATTTTGCCAGACTAGCTGGGCAGTCTGCTCTGGGAACCACGCCACAGGATCCATGGAGTCACTTCCCTGCAGTGCCTGTATTTCGTTCCATGCTGACCACTGCCCGATGGTCTTGTTGTCAATGATCTGGAAGAACCTTTCCACAAGCGACAGATGGGGCGGCAATGTCCAGCTGACTGGCACATTGCGTGGCATCTGCACCAGGCTCATCCTTCGCAACACCGGGGACAGGTAAAACCTCGGAAGGTAGTGACACTTGGTGCCCACGTGCCTTGGCTCTACACTCCGCCCGATGCAGCCACACACGAAGGTGGCCATCAGGGTGAGGGCGACGTTGGGCACGCTTTTACCCCCATTGTCTGCTAACATGCATTGTGGCCCCTCGCACCCAGTCCATCCTCGACCCCCAGGAACTGGAATATGGCCCGGGTGATTCCTGTGGCGTAGGAGGGAGGGACAGGCCACAGTTGCACCAAGTACTACACCTCCGAGAGCACCTCACACCTGATGACCACGTTTTCCCCCATTATGGAGAGGGAGCGTTGCCTCCACAGCTCCAGCTTCTTCCCCACCTTGGCTATCCGCTCCAGCCAATTCTTGTTACTCGCCTCAGCCCCCCGAACCAGATCCCCAGCACCTTCAAGAAGTCAGGCTTGACAGAGAAGGGGATGGAAGATCGTTCGGGCCCGTTGCCAAAGAGCATGGCCTCGCTCTCCCTGCGGTTCACGCTGGCTCCCGTGGCCGACTCAAACTGGTCGCAGATGCTGATCAATCTGCGGACCGACCCTGGATCCGAGCAGAAGACAGCAACCTCGTCCATGTACAGGGAGATTTTGATCTGAGTGCCCCCACTGCCTGGCAATGTCACTCCTCTTATGCTCGCGTCCTTCCTATTGGACTTGGCAAAAGGTTCATTACAGCAGACAAACAAGACGGGAGAGAGGGCAACCTTGCCTGACTCCAGACCTGACGGGGAAGCTGTCTGATTCCCACCCATTGATTTGGGCGGCACTACAGATATCGGTGTAGAGCAGTTGGATCCAATTTCTGATTCCCTCCCTAAAGCCCATTGTGGAGAGCACGTTCCTCATGTATCCTGTCAAAGGCCTTCTCCTGGTCCAAGCTGACAAGGCAGGCATCCACCCGTCTGTCCTGCAATTAGGCAATGGTATCTCTCAGCAGCGCCAGGCTGTCTGAGCTTTTCCTGCCAGGTACAGCACAGGTTTGGTCCGGATGGATCACCCGTCCCAGAGCAGACTTGACCTGGTTGGCGATGGCCTTAGACAGGATCTTGTAATCTACAGTCAACAATTTTATGGGTCTCCAATTCTTTATATCCTTCATCTCCCCCTTCTGCTTGTTGATTAGGGTGATACTGCCCTTCCACATGGAGTCTGACATGCTGCTGGCTAGAAGCATGTCGTTGTACACTTCCAGCAGGTCCGGGCCCACCCAGTCCCACAGAGCCGAATACAACTCGGCCGGTAAGCCATCGCTTCCAGTTTTACTCGAGTCAAAGGAACGGATGGAGCCAGTCAGCTCCTCTAGGGTCAGTGGTTGGTCCAGACTCTTCCGCTTGCTGTCCTCCAAGACCTCCGTGATAGAGGACAGGAAGTTCTGTGAGGCGGTGCTGTATGTGTCTTTTCTGTCATACAAATCCGTATGAAAGGATTTGCAGATCCTCAGCATATCCATCTGCAAGGATGTTACTGAGCCGTTCTCCTCCCTAAGGCTGTTCATCACAGAGCTCCCCCTGTGAAACTTATGGAAGAAGAAGCTTGAGCACGTCTCATCCTGCTCCATGTGGCGGACCCTGGATCGGAAGATGATCTTGGAGGATTCAGATGTAAAGAGCCGAGCTTGCCGCCCTTTCAACTCATAAAGTTCCTCCCTCACATCCACCCCTCTCGTCTGCAGAAGGAGCAGTTGCTGCAAAACTGTCAGGGGTTGGTACAATTCCCTCTGACTGTCTTGCTCTCTGAAGCCCTTGAAATATGAAGAACCTCTTGATGTTCTCCTTGGTTGCTTCCCACCAGTGTGTCGGGGAGTCAAAGGGGGTTCATCGTTCTCCAACATGCCTAGTCCCTCTTTAGCTCCTCAATGTTCCGTGGGGTCAACAGCTTCACATTTAACTTCCACGTCCCTCTGCATGGCCGTCCGAAGGGGGGGGTGCGTTGGGTGCGACCGCACACCCTTTTTTCCCCCAGAGTAAAAAAAAAATCCAGAGGGAAAAAAAAATGGGAAAAGAAAGTAGGAAAAAATCTGGCCCACAGGCTATGGGAGTGCCCATTTCTCTGAGCCCAGGGGGGGGGGGGGTGCGGTGTCTGACAGCTTGTGCCAGCGTCTCTATCCGCGGCATCGGAGCGTCACCAACGGCTTGCCTGGCGACCAGGAGACAGTCCTCCCGTCGCTGGGCGGGAGTGGCTGAATCTGAACCCAGCGGCTGTAACCCCAACACCAGACACCGCTGCAGCGGGGCCCGCTCAGCTCGCCTCCCCCCACCTCCGGGGCCGAACCCATATTCCTCCCACGCCACACCCGCTAGGCCCACGCCACCCCTGCTGGCCGACGCAACTGTCACTGACCCTCGCTGGGCCCACGCCACCCCTACTGACCCCCCTCTGGGCCCAAGCCACACCCACTCGGCCCTAGCCACCGCGCTGGGCCCCCACCACCCCCGCTGGGCCCACGCCACCCCCGCTGTGCCCAAGCCACCCCCGCTGGGCCCACGTCGGGGCCCAAGCCACCCCCACTGGGCCCACCCCACCCCCGCTGGGCTCACGCCACCCCCGCTGACCCCTACTGGGCCCACGCCACCCCTGATGACCTCCTCTGGGCCCACGCCACCCCGCTGGGCCCACGCCACCCCTGCTGGGCCCACGCCACCTTCATCTTTGCCCCCCCCCCACCAGAAGGAGGCGTCAAGCCGATAGCCTAATCGTTAAAGAGTTAAAAGATAGCCTAATCGATAAAGAGCTGAGTCAAGGAATCGGAGCTACCAAGGAAAGGTTCTCTGAGAAGTTGAGGAGTAAGTTCTCAGCTAGTGACTCTTCATCAGTTTGGAAGGGCATGCAAGTAATCACCAGATATAAGATGAAAGACCCCCGCTCTTTGGACAATCGTCAGCTGACGAACTACCTGAATGAGTTTTACTGCGGGTTTGAAAATCGGAAACGTAACCCTTGTACCCCCTCCCCAACAAACACAGCCAGACCCCAATCTGCAAAGAATGGACCCTGCACCCTCTCCTTCACATTCACCACCGCACACCTACTTAAGGCAAGATTCCAGTAATTAAAAGAGTGGTCCCTTTCCCACCCCCACCAACACTTCACACCCAATTACTCATTTTTAACCAGTACCTGCAAAGATGTACTGTCCCTGCCTGCTTCAAAGTCTCCACCATTGTCCCTGTACTCAAAAAGGTAAGGATTACTGGTCTTAAAGACTACAGGCTTGTCGCACTGACCTCTGTAGTCATGGAGACAGTTGAAAGGCTTGTGCTGCCCAAGCTGAAGAATATCACTCTGTATTTTGCACATGGGGCCTATAGATCTATGGATGATGCTGTCAATCTGGGCCTACACTTCATCCTCCAGCCCCTAGACTGCCAGGGGACCTATGCGAGGATTTTGTTTGTTGATTTTAGCTCTGCATTCAACACCATTGTGCCAGAGCTACTACGCTCCAATCTTTCTGAGTTGACTGTGCCTGAACCCCTCTGTCGGTGGATCACCAGTTTTCTGACAGACAGGAAGTAGCCTGTGAGATGGGAAAGCATATCTTGGACCCGTAAACGCTCAGCATAGGAGCACTGCAAGATGCTTACCCTCCCCTCTCCTCTACTCTGGCCTCACCAATGACTGCACCTCCACAGACACCTCTGTCAAGCTTCTCAAGTTTGCGGACGACACAACCCTGATTGGACTGATCCAGGATGGGGATCTCTGTACTCTTTTCAATTCGACATATTTCCTATAACATGGTGCCCAGAACTGAACATAATATTCTAAATGTGGTCCCACCAACGTCTTACACAACTGCAACATAACCTCACAACTTCTATACTCAATACTCTGACTGATGAAGGCCAAAGTGCCAAAATACATTTAGACCACATGATGTACCTGCGACACGACCTTCAAGGAACCATCAACCATTCCTCTGCCCACCTGGCTAATTGATCCAGATCCTGCTGCAATCTTTCACAACCATCTTCACTATATACAAAACCACTCACATCTGTATCATCAGCAAACTTGTTAATCTTGCCCTGTTCTGTGATGTTTTACAGAGTGCTGAAGTAACTCAGCGGGTCAGGCTGAGTATGGAGGTTGGGAGTTCATGTTGCAGTTGCATAAGAAGGTGGTGAGGTCGCATTCAGAGTATTGTATTCAGTTCTGGGCACCATGTTATAGGAAATATGTAATCAAACTAGAAAGTGTACAGTGAAGATTTACGAGGATGTTGCCAGCACTGGAGTGCCAGGGCTATAGGGAGAGGTTGAGTAGGCTGGGACTCTATTTCATGGAGCACAGGAGGATGAGGGTTTATCTAATAGAGGTGTATAAAGTCATGATTTGAATAGATATGTTTGAGTCTTTTGCCCAGAGTAGGTGAATCGAGGAGCAGAGGACATAAGTTTATGGTGAATGGCAAAAGATTTAATAGGAACCTGAGGGCTATGTTTTTCACACAAAGGGTGGTAGATGTATGGAATAAGCTGCCAGAGGAGGTAGTTGAGATGAGGACTATCGCAACATTTAAGAAACAGTTAAACAGGTACATGGATGGGACAGGTTCGGAGTGATATGGATCAAACGTGGGCAGGTGGGACAAGTGTAGATGAGACATGCTGGGCCGAAGGGCCTGTTTCCACACTGTATCACTCTATGACTCTATCTATCTTTCCCTCTCAAACATATTCTCCTGCCTTCTCCCCATTACCTCTGACACCGTATCAATCAAGAATCTATCAATCTCCTCCTGAAAGATGTTCATTGACTTGACCTCCACAGCTGTCTGTGGCAATTAATTCCACAGTTCACCACCCTCTGACTTAAGAAATTCCTGCTCCTCTCCTTCCTAAAGGAATTTCTTTCAATTCCGAGGCTGTGGCCACTGGTCCTAGATTCTCCCACTAGTGGAAATATCCTCTCCACATCCACTCCATCCAGGTTTTTACCAGGCTGGGACAGATTGCAACAGCTTCACACCATGTCTCAAAGCTTGTGTCCTGTCCTGCATCACCCACGACATCAGAGACATTATAGGAGAGGGCAAGCACCGTAACAAGCTCACGATGGTTTGGGTAACATTCAGAAATGACTATGCATGTCACATCATGAATATTACTGACCCGAAATATAATCTCCAGAGATGCTGCCTGACTCACTGAGTTACTCCAGCACTCTGTGACATGTCACCTATCCATGTTCTCCAGAGATGCTGCCTGACCCGCTGAGTTACTCCAGCACTCTGTGAAATGTCGCCTATTCACATTCTCCGCAGATGCTGCCTGACCCACTGAGTTACTCCAGCACTTTGTGTCTATTTTCCCGTCACCCATCTGCCCAAGCCCACTCTCCCCCTCCTTTCCTATGTTCCTTTCCACCCATAAACCTCTCTCTGCCTTTACATTTCACTCCTCTTTCAAATCTGCTCTACTTATCTGCATTCATTCTACTTCTTAACTTATAGTCATAGAATGATGCAGTGTGGAAACACTCCCTTCAACCCAACTTGCCCGCACCGACCAACGTCCCATCTAAACTAGTCCCACTCATACGTGTTTGGCCCATATATCCATCTAAATCTGTCCTATCCATGTCCGTGTCCAAATGTTTCTTAAACAGTAGGATAGTCAAAGGTATCAAAGGTCAAAGGTATTGTATTAGTCACATTCACATACACCCAGGTGTAGTGAAGTGAAATGCTTTTTGCCATTTTGCAGCACACACAAAAAAGAATACAGACATAACACCAATAAGAGTCTTAAACACAAAGAACATCCCCCCACAATGGCTCCCACCATGAGGGAAGGCACAAAGTCCAGTCCCCAACCCCAGTTCACCCATAGTCAGGCCCATTGAGGCCTCCACAGTTGCCTCTACGGAGGCACGATGTTCCACGCCGTTCTCGCCGGGTGATGTTGATCAGGCGTCGGGAGAGTCCTCCCAGCGGCTTGGGAACCCTGGAACAGCCGCTTCCGCACTGGAGGCCGCGGCTTCCGAAGCCAACAAGGCCGCGCCGGTTGGAGCTCCACAACTGGCGATCTCGTCTAGAGATCCCAGGCTCCCGGTGTAAAGTTCAGCGCCGCCGCCCGGAGCTGGTCACTCCACAGTCCCGCAGCTCCGCGATGTTTTACCCGGCGGTCTCAGCTCACCGGAGCTCCAGCGCGGCGACCCGGGCAAGGCGTCGTCCGCTCCGCGATAGCGCTCCAGCGCTGTGCCGCCGCCGAAGCCGAGGTTCTGGGCGGTCCCCGACAGGAAACGCCACTCCAGGCCCGCTGGTAGGCCGCGAGGATGGGTCGAAGCTGCAGCCCAGAGAAAAGCCGCCCCTCCGACCAGGTAAGGACCCTGAAAGGTAGTTTCCCCTTCCCCCCCCCCCCACCCCCCACATAAAAAAGTCTAGACCTCCAAACAAAACACTTAACTAACTAAAAATAAAAAATAAAAAGATGAAGAGACAGACAGCTGCTGGCTGGGCAGCCATGCACGGGACTTAACAACCTCCTCTGGCAGCTCATTCCATACACCCACCATCCTCTGTGTGAAAAAGCTACCTCTCAGATTCCTGTTAATTTCTGAAATATTGGTAATAGATTTGGTGCAAAAATGCTCCAATATAAGGCTCAGAATGCATCAGAGAGCATCTAAAACCCCAGAGCATCGACGGACTTCACGCTTCGCGCACGTGATGTGCGCAGCGCGCACATTATTTCACATTAACTTTTTGTAAACCTGTCATGCCACCCCCCGTTTTGGAAAGCTCCGTACGGGCCTGCTCTGCATGCCTTCCGGTCCTCCTGTAGGTGACAGGAAGCCTGAAGGAGGCAGTGGTCAGAGAAGAACACCGGCTTGACTGAACCGTCCGATCTCAACCAGGTGACCCGCGACTGGGACCCGTCTGCAGGGTCGCTGAAGGCTTTGTGTCTTTTACCGTCTCCATCAGGAGCTTAGAGGTGCTGTCCAGTCTGTTGTCAGCACTGCCGGTTCGTCCAGCCGCATCAATATAACCATATAACAATTACAGCACAGAAACAGGCCACTCGGCCCTTCTAGTCCGTGCTGAACACTTACTCTCACCTAGTCCCATCTACCTGCACTCAGACCATAACTCTCCATTCCTTTCGCGTCCATATACCTATCCAATTTATTTTTAAATGATAAAATCGAACCTGCCTCCACCACTTCCACTGGAAGCTCATTCCACACAGCTACCACTCTCTGAGGCCATCTCGGCCCTACAAGTCCGTGCCGAATACTTATTTTCCCCTAGTTCCATCTACCTGCACTCCGACCATAACCCTCCATTCCTTTCCCATCCATATACCTATCCAATTTATTTTTAAATGATAAACTCGAACCTGCCTCCACCACTTCCACTGGAAGCTCATTCCACACAGCTACCACTCTCTGAGGCCATCTCGGCCCTACAAGTCCGTGCCGAACACTTATTTTCCCCTAGTTCTATCTACCTGCACTCAGACTATGACCCTCCATTCCTTTCCCATCCATATACCTATCCAATTTATTTTTAAATGATAAACTCGAACCTGCCTCCACCACTTCCACTGGGAGCTCATTCCACACAGCTACCACTCTCTGAGTAAAGAAGTTCCCCCCCATGTTACCCCTAAACCTTTGTCCCTAAATTCTCAAATCATGTCCTCTTGTTTGAATCTTCCCTACTCTCAATGGAAAAAGCTTATCCACGTCAACTCTGTCTATCCCTCTCATAATTTTAAAGACCTCTATCAAGACCTCTACCTTTAACCTTCTGCACAACAAAGAATAAAGACCTATCTTATTCAACCTTTCTCTGTACCTTAGTTGCTGAAACCCAGGCAACATTCTAGTAAATCTCCTCTGTCCAAGAATTTTGTTGACATCTTTCCTATAACTTGGCGACCAAAATTGTACACCATACTCCAGAATTGGCCACACCAATGCCTTGTACAATTTTAACATTACATCCCAACTTCTATACTCAATGCTCTGATTTATAAACATAGAAACATAGAAAATAAGTGCAGGAGTAGGCCATTCGGCCCTTCTAGCCTGCACCGCTATTCAATATGATCATGGCTGATCATCCAACTCAGTATCCTGTACCTGCCTTCTCTCCATACCCCCTGATCCCTTTAGCCACAAGGGCCACATCTAACTCCCTCTTAAATATAGCCAATGAACTGGCCTCAACTACCATCAGTGACAGAGAGTTCCCGAAATTCACCACTCTCTGTGTGAAAAATGTTTTTCTCATCTCGGTCCTAAAGGATTACCCCTTTCACCTTAAACTGTGACCCCTTGCCCTGGACTTCCCTAACATGGGAGTGCTATCACCAAGTACAACTGCAGTAGAACCTCCCTGCTCCTATACTTAAATCCTTTTGCTATAAAGGCCAGCACACCAAAAGCTTTCTTTACCACCCTATCTACATGAGATTCCACCTTCAGGGAACTATGCACAGTTATTCCTAGATCATAGAAACATAAAAACATAGATCCCTCTGTGCAACTGCATTCCTCAATTCGCTACCTTTTACCATGTACGTCCTATTTTGATTTGTCCTGCCAAGATGTAGCAGCTCACATTTATCAGCATTAAACTCCATCTGCCATCTTTCAGCCCACTCTTCCAAATGGCCTAAATCTCTCTGTAGACTTTGACAATCTACTTCATTATCCACAACACCAACTATCTTAGTATCATCTGCATACTTACGAATCCAATTTCCCAATGATGCAGTTGATGTCACCGGCCAGAACGAGCTGACGGGACGTGGCCAGCAGGGGTGTGAGCTGCTGGAGAATGGCCAGCCACTCATTCCACATGGGAGAGGCGTACACATTAATCAGCCGGAGTGGAGAGCCACGGTACATTATATCCACCACGCTGTTCATGCTCCAGATCAGAGCCAGAGCAATTTCAGTGGAGGAGCAGCTCCCAGGGAGATGAGCCCGTCTCAGGACACCAACAGTTCAGCAACGAGGCAGAGAAATTAAATAGAAACAAAGAAAATAGGAGCAGGAGGAGGCCATTCTGCCCTTCGAGCCAGCACCGCCATTCATTGTGATCATGGCTGATCGTCCCCTTTCAATAACCCGTGCCTGCCTTCTCCACATATCCCTTGACTTCACCAGCCCCTAGAGCTCTATCTAACTCTCTCATGTGACTTGGCCCCCACTGTCCTCTGTGGCAGGGAATTCCATAAATTCACAACTCTCTGGGTGAAATTTTTTTTCTCACCTCAGTATTAAATGGCCTCCCCTTTATTCTAACACTGTGGCCCCTGGTTCTGGACTCGCCCAACATTGGGAACATTTGTCCTGCATCTAGCTTGTCCAGTACTTTTATAATTTTATATGTTTCTATAAGATCACTCCCTAATCCTTCTAAACTCCAGTGAATACAAGCCTAGTCTTTTCAATCTTTCCTCATATGACAGTCCCGCCATCCCAGGGATCAATCACGTGAACCTACGCTGCACTGCCTCAATCACAAGGACGTATTTCCTCAAATTAGGAGACCAAAACTGTACACAATACACTAGATGTGGTCTCACCAGAGGCCTATACAAATGCAGAAGAACCTCTTTACTCCTATACTGAAATTCTCTTGTTATGAAGGCCAACATTCCATTAGCTTTCTTCACTGCCTGCTGTACCTGTAAGCCAACTTTCAGTGACCGGTGTACAAGGACGACCAGGTCCCCCTTACCTAACCTAACCCCATTGAGATAATAATATGCCCCCTTGTTTTTACCGCCAAAGTGGATAACCTCACATTTATCTATATTATACTGCAGCTGCCATGCATCTGCCCACTCACTCCACCTGTCCAGGTCTCCCTGCAACCTCCTAACGTCCTCTTCGCAGTTCACAGTGCCACCCAACTTTGTGTCATCTGCAAACTTGCTAGTGTTGCTCTTAATTCCCTCTTCCAAATCATGAATATATATGGTAAACAGTTGCGGCCCCAACACCGAGCTTTGCGGCACTTCACTCGCCACTGCCTGCCATTCTGAAAAAGACCCGTTCACTCCTACTCTTTGCTTCCTGTCTGCCAACCAAATGTCTATCCTTGTCAACACCCTACCCCCAATACCATGTGCTCTAATTTTAGTCACCAGTCTCCTGTGCGGGACCTTATCAAAGGCTTTCTGAATGTCTAGAAACACTACATCCACTGGCACCCCTTCATCCATTTTACTTGTCACATCCTCATAAAATTCCAGAAGATCAAGCATGATTTCCCTTTCATAAATCCATGTTGACTTGGACTAATCATTTTACTGCTATCCAAATGCCCCATTATTACCTCAATAATAATTGACTCCAGCATATTTCCCACTACCGAAGTCAAGCTAACTTGTCTGTAATTCCTCGTTTTCTCTCTTGCTCCTTTCTTCAAAAGTGAGATAACATTAGCTATCATCCAATCCACAGGAACTGATTCTGAATCTATTGAACATTGGAAAATGATCACCAATGCGTCCACTATTTCTAGAGCCACCTCCCTGAGGACCCTGGGATGTAAACCATCAGGTCCAGGGAATTTATCATCGTTCAGTCCTATTAGCCTACCCAATACTATTCCTCGCCTAATGAAAATGTAATTCAGTGCCTCTAACCCCTTAGATCCTCTGTCCTCCAGTACATCTGGGAGATTGTTTGTGTCTTCCTTAGTGAAGACAGATCTGAAGTACCTGTTCAACTCTCTGCCATTTCCTTGTTGCCCATAATAAATTCACCCGTGTCTGCCTTCAAGGGACCCACATTTGACTTTGCTACTCTTTTTTCCTTAACATATCGAAAGAAGCTTTTACTGTCCTTCTTTATATTCCTGGCCAGCTTCACTTCGTACTTCAACTTTTCAGCCCGTATTGCCCCTTTTGTTTCCTTCTGTTGTCCTTTGAAAGTGTCCCAATCCTCTAGCTTCCGGCTACTCGTTGCTGTGTCTTCACCAGTTCCTCGGCCACACATTCAGGTCCCGTATCTCCCTGTTCCTGCTCTCGCCAGCACAAGGAACTGGAAGCAAACCGGAGATAACAACCCTGAAGTTCGTGCTTTTCAGTATTTTTCCGAGCTCTCTAAAGTCACGCTGCAGATACACACAACATTTAGCACAAATGTGCTTATGATGTGTGAATGAAGTGTTTGTGATGTGTCGTGGCTAAAATCATTGCAAACTAGTGACATTTCCGGTGAGGCTGATCTATCTATATTACTAAAAGTCTGTTCTTGACCGGTTTTGGCCATCTGTGCTGCGATTTCCGAGAGAATGCCGCCACCTACGGCCATCATTTTTGGCCACCTTGCTTGGCCACCACCTCCACCGCATGTGTGCCGAGGATTTCTCCCGTCGATTAAAATGACAGAGATATTAATGTTTTTACAAAATTCCCCATTCTCTCTGCTGCTCCCGCTGGCGGCAGGGGGGAGGGACTATAAAACCAGGAAGTGGTGTGGCACACAGTCTCTTCAAGATGGAGGAAGGCAGAGGGTCACGTTTCTCTGAGCTGTGAATAACACTGAACATGTCTACTCAAATGTAAGTGCCCTTAGTGGTTCTAAAATGCTTGCAGAATGTGTCTATTGGTTCTAAAGCTTGCAAAAAGTGTCTCTATTGGTTCTAAAGCTTGCAAAAAATGTCTATTGGTTCTAAAGCTTGCAAAAATGTCTATTGGTTCTAAAGCTTGCAAGAAAATGTCTATTGGTTCTAAAACTAGCAAAAAGTGTCTCTATTGATTCTAAAGCTTGCAAAAAGTGTCTATTGGTTCTAAAGCGTACACAAAATGTCTATTGGTTCTAAAGCCTGCAAAAAAGTGTCTATTGGTTCTAAAGCTTGCAAGAAATGTCTATTGGTTCTAAAGATTGCAAAAAAATTGTTTATTCATTCTAAAGCTTGCAAAAAATGTCTATTGGTTCTAAAGCTTGCAAAAAAATGTCTATTGGTTCTAAAGCTTGCAAAACAATGTCTATTGGTTCTAAAGCTTGCAAAAAATGTCGCTATTGGTTCTAAAGCTTGCAAAAAAATGTCTCTATTGGTTCTAAAGCTTGCAAAAATATGTCTATTGGTTCTAAAGCTTGCAAAAAATGTCTATTGGTTCTGAAGCTTGCAAAAAAAAGTCTATTGGTTCTAAAATGGTTCATACTAGCGTTCCAGAAAGCGCCCCCCCCCTCCCCTCGTTGGCTTGGCTTGGGTGTGTCTTGAATTTGAAAGGCACTACTTACTGCAAATGGTGGCATGAAGTTGAAAGGTACTACTTACTGCAAATGGTGGCTTGGGAGCTTTGGCTTGAAGTTGAAAGGCACTACTTACTGCAAATGGTGGCTTGGTTGCTTTGGCTTGAAGTTGAAAGGCACTACTTACTGCAAATGGTGGCTTGGTTGCTTTGGCTTGAAGTTGAAAGGCACTACTTACTGCAAATGGTGGCTTGAGGTTGAAAGACACCACTTACTGCAAATGGTGGCATGCAGTTGAAAGGCACTACTTACTGCAAATGGTGGCTTGGGAGCTTTGGCTTGAAGTTGAAAGGCACTATTACTGCAAATAGTGGCTTGGTTGCTTTGGCTTGAAGTTGAAAGGCACTACTTACTGCAAATGGTGGCTTGGTTGCTTTGGCTTGAAGTTGAAAGGCACTACTTACTGCAAATGGTGGCTTGGGTGTGGCTTGAAGTTGAAAGACACCACTTACTGCAAATAGTGGCATGAAGTTGAAAGGCACTACTTACTGCAAATGGTGGATTGGTTGCTTTGGCTTGAAGTTGAAAGGCACTACTTACTGCAAATGGTGGCTTGGGAGCATTGGCTTGAAGTTGAAAGGCACTACTACTGCAAATTGTGGCTTGAAGTTGAAAGGCGCTATTACTGCAAATGGTGGCTTGGGTGCTTTGGCTTGAAGTTGAAAGGCACTACTTACTGCAAATAGTGGCTTGGGTGTGGCTTGAAGTTTAAAGACACCACTTACTGCAAATGGTGGCATGAAGTTGAAAGGCACTACTTACTGCAAATGGTGGATTTGTTGCTTTGGCTTGAAGTTGAAAGGCACTTCTTACTGCAAATGGTGGCTTGGGAGCTTTGGCTTGATGTTGAATGGCACTATTACTGCAAATGGTGGATTGGTTGCTTTGGCTTGAAGTTGAAAGGCACTACTTCTGCAAATTGTGGCTTGAAGTTGAAAGGCGTTCTACACACTCTCTTTATTCGGGTCTTCTTGCCTTTACAATTCCTCAACTTAATCCACAGTGATTCGACCTTGTCAGTCCCTATGTCTTCCCTCGCAAGGGACTGAATTCCATTCCTCACCAGCAGAGCTACCCCCCCTCCTCTGCCCTCCTGCCTGTCCTTTCTATAGGATGTATAACCATGAATATTAAGTTCCCAGGCCTGATCCTCCTGCAGCCACGTCTCAGTAATCCCCACAATGTAATCAATGCCTACTATGTTCTGTGTGCTGAAGCAAAGCAAGAATGTCATTGTCCTATCAGGGACACATGACAATAAACTCACTTGAACTTGAACAATGTCATATCTACCAACCTCTAACTGGGCCTCAAGCTCATCTACTTTACTTCTTATACCTACCGCATTCATATACAATACTTTTAATTCTTTACGCATCTCACCTTTCACATCGATCCCTATTACACTTGGCCATACTCTCCTATCCCTTTGTGAGCTTCCTTTCCCGTTAATTTTGCGGTCATTAACCATCCCTTTACTCACTTTCCCTTTAATTCCGTCCTCGATTACCCCATTTGACACCCCACCCCCCTTATTCAGTTTAAAACCACCCGTGTAGCAGTGGTAAACCTGTCTGCCAGAATGCTGGTTCCCCATCTGTTAAGATGCAATCCGTCCCTTTTGTACAGTTTCCCTTACTCCAAAACAGATTCCAGTGATGTAAGAATCTAAATCCCTGCGCCTGCACCAGTTCCTCGGCCACACATTCAGGTCCCGTATCTCCCTGTTCCTGCTCTCGCCAGCACAAGGAACTGGAAGCAAACCGGAGATAACAACCCTGAAGTTCGTGCTTTTCAGTATTTTTCCGAGCTCTCTAAAGTCACGCTGCAGATACACACAACATTTAGCACAAATGTGCTTATGATGTGTGAATGAAGTGTTTGTGATGTGTCGTGGCTAAAATCATTGCAAACTAGTGACATTTCCGGTGAGGCTGAACTATCTATATTACTAAAAGTCTGTTCTTGACCGGTTTTGGCCATCTGTGCTGCGATTTCCGAGAGAATGCCGCCACCTACGGCCATCATTTTGGCCACCTTGCTCAGAACGCCCCCATCCGCCGCATGTGTGCCGAGGATTTCTCCCGTCGATTAAAAATGACAGAGATATTAATGTTTTTACAAAATTCCCCATTCTCTCTGCTGCCCCCGCTGGCGGCAGGGGGGAGGGACTATAAAACCAGGAAGTGGTGTGGCACACAGTCTCTTCAAGATGGAGGAAGGCAGAGGGTCACGTTTCTCTGAGCTGTGAATAACACTGAACACATGTCTACTCAAATGTAAGTGCCCTTAGTGGTTCTAAAATGCTTGCAGAATGTGTCTATTGGTTCTAAAGCTTGCAAAAAGTGTCTCTATTGGTTCTAAAGCTTGCAAAAAATGTCTATTGGTTCTAAAGCTTGCAAAAAATGTCTATTGGTTCTAAAGCTTGCAAAAAAATGTCTATTGGTTCTAAAACTAGCAAAAAGTGTCTCTATTGATTCTAAAGCTTGCAAAAAGTGTCTATTGGTTCTAAAGCTTGCACAAAATGTCTATTGGTTCTAAAGCCTGCAAAAAAAGTGTCTATTGGTTCTAAAGCTTGCAAAAAATGTCTATTGGTTCTAAAGATTGCAAAAAAATTGTTTATTCATTCTAAAGCTTGCAAAAAATGTCTATTGGTTCTAAAGCTTGCAAAAAAATGTCTATTGGTTCTAAAGCTTGCAAAACAATGTCTCGATTGGTTCTAAAGCTTGCAAAAATATGTCTATTGGTTCTAAAGCTTGCAAAAATATGTCTATTGGTTCTAAAGCTTGCAAAAAATGTCTATTGGTTCTGTAGCTTGCAAAAAAAAGTCTATTGGTTCTAAAATGGTTCATACTAGCGTTCCAGAAAGCGCCCCCCCCCCTCCCCTCGTTGGCTTGGCTTGGGTGTGTCTTGAAATTGAAAGGCACTACTTACTGCAAATGGTGGCATGAAGTTGAAATGTACTACTTACTGCAAATGGTGGCGTGGGAGCTTTGGCTTGAAGTTGAAAGGCACTACTTACTGCAAATGGTGGCTTGGTTGCTTTGGCTTGAAGTTGAAAGGCACTACTTACTGCAAATGGTGGCTTGGTTGCTTTGGCTTGAAGTTGAAAGGCACTACTTACTGCAAATGGGGGCTTGAGATTGAAAGACACCACTTACTGCAAATGGTGGCATGCAGTTGAAAGGCACTACTTACTGCAAATGGTGGCTTGGGAGCTTTGGCTTGAAGTTGAAAGGCACTATTACTGCAAATGGTGGCTTGGTTGCTTTGGCTTGAAGTTGAAAGGCACTACTTACTGCAAATGGTGGCTTGGTTGCTTTGGCTTGAAGTTGAAAGGCACTACTTACTGCAAATGGTGGCTTGGGTGTGGCTTGAAGTTGAAAGACACCACTTACTGCAAATAGTGGCATGAAGTTGAAATGGCACTACTTACTGCAAATGGTGGATTGGTTGCTTTGGCTTGAAGTTGAAAGGCACTACTTACTGCAAATGGTGGCTTGGGAGCATTGGCTTGAAGTTGAAAGGCACTACTACTGCAAATTGTGGCTTGAAGTTGAAAGGCGCTATTACTGCAAATGGTGGCTTGGGTGCTTTAGCTTGAAGTTGAAAGGCACTACTTACTGCAGATAGTGGCTTGGGTGTGGCTTGAAGTTTAAAGACACCACTTACTGCAAATGGTGGCATGAAGTTGAAAGGCACTACTTACTGCAAATGGTGGATTTGTTGCTTTGGCTTGAAGTTGAAAGGCACTTCTTACTGCAAATGGTGGCTTGGGAGCTTTGGCTTGATGTTGAAAGGCACTATTACTGCAAATGGTGGATTGGTTGCTTTGGCTTGAAGTTGAAAGGCACTACCTACTGCAAATGGTGGCTTGGGTGTGGCTTGAAGTTGAAAGACACCACGTACTGCAAATGGTGGCATTAAGTTGAAAGGCGCTACTTACTGCAAATGGTGGATTGGGAGCTTTGACTTGAAGTTGAAAGGCACTACTTCCTGCAAATGATGGCTTGGGTGTGGCTTGAAGTTGAAAGGCACTACTTACTGCAAATGGGGGGCGTGGGTGCATTGGCTTGAAGTTGAAAGGCACTAACTGCAAATGGTGGCTTGTGTGCTTTGGCTTGCAGTTGAAAGGCAGTACTTACTGCAAATGGTGGGTTGGGTGCAATGGCTTGAATTTGAAAGGCATTACCTACTGCAAATGGTGGCATGAGGTTGAAGCACTACTTACTGCAAATGGTGGCTTGGGAGCTTTGAAGTTGAAAGGCACTACCTCCTGCAAATGATGGCTTGGGTGTGGCTTGAAGTTGAAAGACACCACTTACTGCAAATGGTGGCATGAAGTTGAAAGGCACTACTTACTGCAAATGGTGGCTTGGGTGCTTTGGCATGAAGTTGAAAGGCACTATTACTGCAAATGGTGGCTTGGTTGTTTGGCTTGAAGTTGAAAGGGACTACTTACTGCAAATGGTGGCTTGGGAGCTTTGACTTGAAGTTCAAAGGCACCTCTTACTGCTAATGGTGGCTTGGGTGTGGTTTGAAGTTGAAAGCCACTACTTACTGCAAATGATGGCTTGGATGCAATGGCTTGAAGTTAAAAGGCATTACTTACTGCAAATGGTGGCTTAGGTGCATTGGCTTGAAGTTGAAAGGCACCACTTACTGCAAATGGTGGCATGGTTGAAATGCACTACTTACTGCAAATGGTGGCTTGGGTGCTTTGGCTTGAAGTTAAAAGGCACTACTATAAATGCACTTACTTCCTGTTTGCACTGTATATTGATTTTAGATAAAACGCTACCACTTACGGCTGTGATTTTTGGCCATCTTACTCAGTCCCCCTCCGCTGAGCAGATGCAGAGAATTCTTCCCATCAATGAAAAATAAAAGTGTTATTAGTTTAAAAAAAAAAAGCTGAGAATCTCTCCCCTGTCAATACTCCATGAAAGCCACACCTTTTCCGGTGGGGGGGGGGAGGGGTTATAAAACCCGGAAATGTGGGTGTGGCTCAGTCTCTGCAAGATGGAGGAGGGAGAGGTCACGACTCGCTGTCTTTAGTGGCTTCGCACCCTACTTCAAATGGTATGAAACTGCACTTGAAATTGGTGGCCTTGCACCCTGCTAGAAGTGGTAAGAAACTGCACTTGAATTTGGTGGCCTTATACCCTGCTTGAAATAGAATTTCAAGGATTAGCCGTGAGTCAACTACCAGCCCACCAGCCGTGAGTGAGTGAGTTGCCAGCACAACAGGCTTGGTTGACTGAGACACCAGCCCAAGAATCCATTTGGCGCACAATTTGCATACTAGCCCTCTGGAAACCAGTCCCTTCAGCCCACAACACCCATACTAGCGCTCCAGAAAGCCCCGCCCCCCCCAACTGGCCACCAATATTAGAATTGGTGGAGAGGTGGAATATTAACCATATAATAACCATATAACAATTAAAGCACGGAAACAGGCCATCTCGACCCTTCTAGTCCGTGCCGATCTCGTATTCTCCCCTAGTCCCATATACCTGCGCTCAGACCATAACCCTCCATTCCCTTCCCGTCCATATAACTATCCAATTTATTTTTAAATTATAAAAACGAACCTGCCTCCACCACCTTCACTGGAAGCTCATTCCACACAGCCACCACTCTCTGAGTAAAGAAGTTCCCCCTCATGTTACCCCTAAAATTCAGCCCCTTAATTCTAAAGTCATGTCCCCTTGTTTGAATCTTCCCTACTCTTAGTGGGAAAAGCTTATCCACGTCAACTCTGTCTATCCCTCTCATCATTTTAAAGACCTCTATCAAGTCCCCCCTTAACCTTCTGCGCTCCAAAGAATAAAGCCCTAACTTGTTCAACCTTTCTCTGTAACTTAGTAGCTGAAACCCAGGCAACATTCTAGTAAATCTCCTCTGTACTCTCTCTATTTTGTTGACATCCTTCCTATAATTAGGCGACCAAAATTGTACACCATACTCCAGAATTGGCCTCACCAATGCCTTGTACAATTTTAACATTACATCCCAACTTCTATACTCAATGCTCTGATTTATAAAGGCCAGCACACCAAAAGCTTTCTTTACCACTCTATCGACATGAGATTCCACTTTCAGGGAACTGTGCACAGTTATTCCCAGATCCCTCTGTTCACCTGCATTCTTCAATTCCCTACCATTTACCATGTACGTCCTGTTTTGATTTGTCCTGCCAAGATGTAGCACCTCACATTTATCAGCATTAAACTCCATCTGCCATCTTTCAGCCCACACTTCCAACTGGCATAAATCTCTCTGTAGACTTTGAAACTCTACTTCATTATCAACAACCCCACCTATCTTAGTATCATCTGCATATTTACTAATCCAATTTACCACACCATCATCCAGATCATTGATGTACATGACAAACAACAGTGGACCCAACACAGATCCCTGTGACACCCCACTCGTCACTGGCCTCCAACCTGACAAACAACCATCCACCATTACTCTCTGGCATCTCCCATTCAGCCACTGTTGAATCCATCTTGCTAATCCACCATTAATACCCAACCATTGAACCTTCTTAACCAAACTTCCATGAGGAACCTTGTCAAAGGCCTTACTGAAGTTCATATATACAACACCCACTGCTTTACCCTCATCAATTTCCCTAGTAACATCTTCAAAACATTCAAGAAGATTAGTCAACCATGACCTTCCAGGCACAAATCCATGTTGACTGTTCCTAATCAGACCCTGTTTATCCAGATGCGTATATATATTATCTCTAAGTATCATTTCCATTAATTTTCCCACCACTGACGTCAAACTAACAGGTCTATAATTGCTAGGTTTACTCTTAGACCAAAGCACTGCTGTAATATCTTCCCTGATAAGCAATGCAACACCTCCACCTCTTTCCCCTCCAATTCTATCACACCTGAAGCAACAAAATCCTGGAATATTTAGTATCCAATCACAGCCCTCCTGCAACCATGTTTCACTGACCGCCACAACATCATACTTCCAGGTGTCAATCCAGGCTCTAAGTTCATCCACCTTTCTTACAATGCTCCTAGCATTAAAATATACACATTTAAGGAACCCACCCTCTCTTATTCTCTGTTTATTGTCTTTTTCTTCTCTCTCCCCTACATTTTGGGTCAGAGTGCTACCATGCTCTGCCCCCTGCCTCACACACTGACTGCTAGCTTTCCCAATTTGAGTCCCTTCCCCCAACCATACTAGTTTAAAGTCTCCCCAGTAGCCTTTGCAAATCTCCCCACCAGGATATTGGTCCTCCTCGAGTTCAAGTGCAATCCGTCCTTTCTGTACAGGTCGCACCTTCCCCAAAAGAGGTCCCAATGATCCAGAAACTTGAATCCATACCCACTACCCATTGCGTTGGATGACCAGCCCTCCTGTGTGATGCTGGGACCCAACGGGTCCCACTTAGTCTAGTATATTATATAATTAGTCATGTCATATGTCACAGAAATGGGACCGACACATGTTCGCCATGATGTTCCATCTGCACTGCTAATTCGGCCCGTGTCTGTCTAAACCTTTCATGTCCTCTCATCAGCAGCTGTCAGCACCCATCGGGGGAAGGGGGGGGGGGGCTTGTGTTTCCAGTCCAGAACCTGGCACCCTAGGGTGTCAGCACCAGGAGCCGGTCTCAGGGAGCAGGGGCTGCTGTGGGGAGTGTGGGTGGGGAGGGTGAGGGCAGCAGCTCACCGCTGACTGAGGCAGGTCAGACCCGACCGTGGCTTATGATCACTGCTTTACACTGGCTCCACATTCACATTCCTCACCGCACTGTGGCACCGGGTACATTTTACAATGTTTATAATCCTCATTCCAGGTCCCCATCCCAGCGTGGGAGACGGAGAGGTAACCAGGACAGTCTGTTTCACCAAGGATGGAAAGCTCTGTGAGAAACATCTGGAGATCAGGGTGAAGAACTGCACCAGTTACTTTGTGTATCAGCTGTGGCCGTTATGCCAGAAAGACACTGTGTATTGTATAGGTAGGTCCACGTTCCCCATTTACATTGGTTGTTGGGGTTGTAGAGATATTCTGTGATGTACCACGTCACCAACACACACAGTGGGCTGAGTGTTCAGCTTAGGGGTCCCCCGCCCCTGGACGTGTCCCCTCCCCTCCCACCCTGGTCCCAGCTTCGTTCCCTACCATCTTTGCCTCAGCACGGCTACTTCGCCCCCACCCACCTCGCTCCTGGCTTAGACCCCTACACTTCCACCCTCACCCTGTCTTAGTCCCCACTCCCTGGCCGCACAGTTCCCTCCATGCCCCCCCCCCCCCCTCACAATGCAAGACCCTCACTCGTGGACCTATCTCTCCCCTCCCCCCCTCTCTCCAGCATCGGAACTTCTCTTCCCTCTCCCATGCTCCGTTGGGACTTTCCCATTCAACCTGCCGGTTTCACAGTGATTCTCCTGTGTGATGGGGAAGTGCGAGTGAAGGGAGTCGGTATCACTGTTAGGATTGAGCAGAGACAATATGGGCTGTGGAAGGAATTTCACGTTGCACAGTCCCTGGAGTACGTTGAGGACACGTCCAGTAGAACAGATGAGGGAACCAGTGGCTGGGCTGTGGTAGATTTTCAGAAAGCGTTTAGTATGTTCCTGCACAAGAGGCTGGTCAACAAGATCAGAGCACATGGAATTGTTCACACACTGACATGGATTGAGAATTGGCTTTTGGACCGAGAGCAACAGGTGGGAATAAGCAGATCATTCTCAGGTTGGCAGCAGTGACGTGTGGGTACAAGAGGGCTCAGTGCTTGGGCCCCGGTGAGTCACAGTCTGTATCAATAACTTGGCTGGGACGATCAACTGTGGACTGAGATACACCGTGATATCTCCCACTGACCAGCAGTGTCCCTCACTGTCCACAGTCAGTTCCCTGGGAACTGAGATAAACTGTAATATCTCCCACCACCACAAAGTGTCCCTTTATAGAAACATAGAAAATAGGTGCAGGAGGAGGCCATTCGGCCCTTCGAGCCAGCACCGCCATTCATTGTGATCATGGCTGATCGTCCCCTGTCAATCACCCGTGCCTGCCTTCTCCCCATATCCCTTGACTCCACAAGCCCCTAGAGCTTTAACTAACTCTCTCCTAAATCCATCCAGTGACTTGGCCTCTGTGGCAGGGAATTCCATAAATTCACAACTTTCTGGGTGAAAATGTTTTTTCTGTCATAAATGACCTCCCCTTTATTCTAAGACTGTGGCCCCTGGTTCTGGACTCGCCCAACATTGGGTAGGGGGGGGGGGGAATTCTGCATCTAGCTTGTCCAGTCCTTTTCTAATTTTATATGTTTCTATATGATTCCCCTCATCCTTCGAAACTCCAGTGAATACAAGCCTAGTCTTTTCAATCTTTCCTCATATGACAGTCCCGCCATCCCATGGATCAATCTCGTGAACCTACGCTGCACTGCCTCAATCACAAGAATGTTCTTCCTCAAATTAGGAGACCAAAACTGTACACAATACTCCAGATGTGGTCTCACCAGAGCCCGATACATCTGCAAAAGAACCTCTGTACTCCTATACTGAAATCCTCTTGTTATGAAGGCCAACATTCCATTAGCTTTCTTCACTGCCTGCTGCACATGCAAGCCAACTTTTAGTGACCGGTGTACAAGGACACCCACGTCTCACTGCACCCCTCCCCCCTTACCTAACCTAACCCCATTGAGATAATAATCTTCCCCCTTGTTTTTGCCACCAAAGTGGATAACCTCACATGTATCTATATTGTACTGCATCTGCCACGCATCTGCCCACTCGCTCAACCTGTCCAGGTCACCCTGCAACCTCCTAACATCCTCTTCACAGCTCACACTGCCACCCAGCTTTGTGCCATCCGCAAACTTGCTGGTGTTGCTCCTAATTCCCTCTTCCAAATCATGAATATATATGATAAACAGTTGCGGCCCCAACAGCGAGCCTTGCGGCACTTCACTCGCCACTGCCTGCCATTCTGAAAAAGACCCGTTCACTCCTACTCTTTGCTTCCGGTCTGCCAACCAATTTTCTATCCATGTCAACACCCTACCCCCAATACCATGTGCTCTAATGTTGGTCATCCGTCTCCCGTGCGGGACCTTATCAAAGGCTTTCTGAAAATTTAGATACACTACATCCACTGGCACCGCTTCCTCCATTTTACTTGTCTCATCAAAAAATTCCAGAAGATTAGTCAAGCATGATTTCCCTTTCATAAATCCTTGTTGACTTGGACTAATCCTTTTACTGCTATCCAAATGCCCCATTATTATCTCTTTAATAATTGACTCCAGCATCTTTCCCACCACCGAAGTCAGGCTAACTGGTCTGTAATTCCCCATTTTCTCTCTCGTACCTTTCTTGAAAAGTGGGATAACATTAGCTATCCTCCAATCCACAGGAACTGATCCTGAATCTATTGAACACTAGACCAAGTGCAGACCCGTTGGGTCTGTTTCCCCAACGCGCGGTTGCGGGGGGGGGGGGGTGGGGTCTGCAATTCCACACACACACTAACCACCCCCCCCCACACACACACACTAACCCCCCCCCCCACACACACACACACACACTAACCCCCCCCCCCCTTGTATTTATATTATATTTATATTACGCATTCGCTCCTTTTATCCCATCCCCCGCCCTATCCACTCATGCACAGCCTCCCGCACAGGCGCGGGTAGAGAGGGAGAGGGGTGGGTGGGTAGAGCAAGGGGGTACAGGGACACAAAGAGATGGGCAGAGAAAATAACATGATTAAAAAGGACAATTTAATCTTTTGTAGATATTTATAACCTTTTAAAGATAACATTTATCTTTCAAACCATTAACACATAATTAAAAAAGACATTGTGCTGTGTTTCGATTTTGCAAATTTTGAGGGAGGAGTTTCATATACGGCTTAAATGAATATTCGCGAATTAGAACTCGACACCAACAAACAAGAGTTTTAATCGTACTAGACCAAGTGCAGACCTATTGGGTCTGTTCCCCCAACGCGCGGGTGCGAGGGGAGGGGGCGGCGTGAGGTGTCACACACACACACTAACCAACCTCTCACACACACACACACACACACACACACATTAACCACCCCTCACACACACACACTAACCACCCCCATTGATACTATATTAATATTGTTAATTCACTCCTTTTATCCCATGCCCTGCCCTATCCACTCTCACATAGCCCCCAAATCGCAGGCACGGAGGGGGAGACGGAGGCACAGAGAGGGAGACAGAGGCACAGAGAGGGAGACACGGAGGCTCAGAGAGGGACTCGGATGCACAGAGAGAGACACTGAGGCACATAGGGACATGGAGGCACAGAGAAGGACACGGAGGCACAGAGGCACACAGAGAGGGACACGGAAGCACACAGAGGGGCACAGAGAGGGACACGGAGGCACACAGAGAGGGACACGGAGGCATACAGAGGGACACGGAGGCACAGCGAAGGACACGGAGGCACACAGAGGGACACGGAGGCACACAGGGAGGGACACGGAGGCACAGAGAGGGACACATAGATAGGGTCTCAGAAGCACAGAGAAGGACACGGAGGCACAGAGGCACACAGAGAGGGACACGGAGGCACACAGAGGGGCACAGAGAGGGACACGGAGGCACACAGAGAGGGACACGGAGGCACACAGGGAGGGACACGGAGGCACACAGAGGGGCACAGAGAGGGACACGGAGGCACACAGAGAGGGACACGGAGGCACACAGGGAGGGACACGGAGGCACAGAGAGGGGCACGGAGGCACACATAGAGGGTCACATAGGCACAGAGAGAGTGGCCCTTGTGGCTAAAGTGATCAGGGGGTATGGGGAGAAGGCAGAGATGGGATACTGAGTTGGATGATCAGCCATGATCATATTGAATGGCGGTGCAGGCTCGAAGGGCCGAATGGCCTACATTTTCTATGGTTCTATGTTTCTATGAAAGGGAAGGAGGGAGATGAGGGGAGAGAGGGGTGTTTGAGAGAGGGGGTGGAGGGAGGGGGGAGATGGGATGGAGAGGGGGGGAGGGGTGGAGAGACAGGAAGAGGATGGGGCAGATAGGTTGGCGGAGACGGTGAGATGGAGAGGGGGAGATGGAGGTGGGGGTGGGGTGAGAGGGGGATGGGGTGAGAGGGGGGAATGGGGAGGGAGAGGGGGGGGAGGGAAAGGGAGAGGGGGATGGGGAGGTGAGCGGGGAGGGGCAGGGGAGGGGGAGGGATGGAAGAGGAGGGGGAGAGAGGAGTGAGGCGAGGGGGTGAGGGGAGAGGGGTGTGGAGAGAGGGGTGAGGAGAGTGGGGTGAGGAGAGAGGGGTGAGGAAAGAGGAGGATGAGAGAGGGGGAGGTGGAGATGGGGAGAGATTGAGGAGGGGGGGAGGGGGGAAGGGAGAGAATGGGGATTTGGGAGGTGGAGAGGGGATGTGAGAGTGGTGGGGAAGGGGTGGAGAGAGGGGATGGGGAAATGGAGAGGGGTAGGGGAAGGGAAGGGGAGATAGAGTCAAGTCAAGCAACATTTATTTATATAGCACATTTAAAAAACAACTCTCGTTGGCCAAAGTGCTTAACATTTGTTATAAAAATTGTATAAACAAACAAACTACATACATATATACATATAACCCTCGCTCAGTGGACGTCAGGAAAGGCTTGGGAGTATAGATAAGATTTTAGTCTTGACTTAAAGGAGTCGATGGAGGGGGCAGTTCTGATGGGAAGCGGGATGCTGTTCCACAGTCTCGGAGCTGCAACCGCAAAGGCGCGGTCGCCCCTAAGCTTATGCCTAGACCGCGGGATATTCAGCAGCCCCAAGTCGGCCGATCTGCGGGACCTGGATGTGGAGTGGTGGGTGGGAAGACTTTTAATGTAGGAGGGGGCAAGCCCATTGAGGGCTTTGTAGACATAGAGGAGGGTCTTGAAATGTATACGGAACCGCACAGGGAGCCAGTGGAGAGAGGCCAGGATCGGGGTGATGTGGTCCCTTTTTCGGGTGCCCGTCAGGAGTCTCGCTGCGGCGTTTTGGACCAGTTGCAGGCAGGACAGGGAAGATTAGCTGATGCCAGTGTAAAGAGAGCTGCAGTAATCTAGGCGGGAGGAGATAAATGTTTGGATGATCTTTTCGAGGTCATCAAAGTGGAGGAATTGTTTTATTTTAGCTATCGTCCGAAGCTGAAAGAAGCTAGCTTTTACCACGGCATTGACTTGTTTGTCAAATTTCAGTGCTGAGTCAAATATCACACCAAGGTTTTTGACGTGAGGTTTGAGTAGTGTGGTAAGGCTTCCAAGACTGCCTGCTATCATTTTGATTGAGTCCGAGGGGCCGAGAAGGACTCAGACTTACTCTCATTTAGTTGGAGGAAGTTCTGGGTCATCCAGCACATTATATCCTCGAGGCAGCGGGTAAGGTTAAGTAGATTTGATTGGTTTTGGGGCTTCAGGGGGAGATAGAGTTGTGTATCGTCAGCGTAGCAATGGAAGGAAGAGGTGGGAGAGGGGGGCAGAGGGGGGGAGATAAGGGGAAGAGGGCGGAGAGAAGGGGAAGAGTGGGGAGAGAAGGGGAAGAGTGGGGAGGGAAGGGGAGAAGCGTAGGGGGAGCGGTGGAAGGGGAGAGAGGGATGGGGAAGAGAGGATGGAGGGGGAGGGGTGAGGAGAGGGGGCGATGGAGAGGGGTGATGAGAGGTGGGGAAAGAGGGGCGAGGAGAGAGAGGTGAGGATAGAGGGGTGAGGGGAATTGGGAATGGGGGAGAGGGGGGAGGAGAGAGGGGGAGGAGAGAGGGGGAGGGGAGAGGGGTGAGGAGAGAGGGGTGAGGAGAATTGGGAATTGGGGAGAGGGGTGAGGAGAGAGGGGGTGAGGGGGGAGGAGGGGGGAGGAGAGGGGTGAAGAGAGAGGGGCGAGGAGAGGGGAGAGGGATGGAGCAGGAGGGGTGAGGGGTAAGATGGGGAGAGAGTGGGGATGGGGAGGAGAGGGGAGGGAAGGGGAGGAGGAAGGGAGAGAGAGGAGGATGAGGGGAGGAGAGCGGGGAGGGTGAATGGGGAGAAATGGGTAGATGGGGAGAGGGGTGAGGAGAGGAGGAGGTAGGAGGGGTGATGAGAGGGGTGAGGGGAGAGGGGGAGGAGGGAGGGGTGACGAGAGAGGGGAGCGAGGAGCGAGGAGAGAGGGGTGAGGGGAGAGGAGAGTGGGGTGAAGGGAAAAGGGAATGGGGGGAGAGGGGTGAGGAGAGAGGGGAGAGGAGAGAGGACTGATCAGAGCGGGGTGAGGATAGAGGGGTGAGGAGAGAGGGGGGAGGAGAGGGAGAGGAGGGGGAGAAGAGTGGTGAGGAGAGAGGGGTGAGGAGAGGTGGGGAGAGGGAGGGAGCAGTAGAGGAGAGGGGGAGTTAGGATTAGATGGGGAGAGAGTGGGGAGGGGTGGGAGAGGGGAGAGAAGGGGGAGGGGAGAAGGGAGAGAGAGGAGGATGGGGGAGTTGGGGGAGTGTGAAGGGGAGACGGGGAGAGATGGGTGAGGAGAGGGAGATATATAGAGGAGGAGGAGAGAGTGGTGATGATAGAGGGATGAGGAGAGAGTGGTGGGGATAGAGGGGTGAGGAGAGTGGGGTGAGGAGAGTGGGTGAGGAGAGTGGTGTGAGGAGAGTGGCGTGAGGAGAGAGAGGTGAGGTGAGAGGGGGAGAGAGGAGTGAGGACAGAGAAGTGAGGAGAGAGGGCTGATCACGCGCTTCGACACAGGTGGCGGGGGGAGGGGGGGGGGAGCTGGGGCTGGAGCAAAGGGCCAAAAGGCCTACTCCTGCACTTATTTTCTACTAGACTAAGTGGGACCCGTTGGGTCCCAGCATCACACGGTAGGGCTGGTCACCAACGCAATATTCCACCTCTCCACCAATTACAATATTGCTCGCCAGTATGGGGGGGCTTTCTGTTGCACTATTATGGATGTTGCGGGCCGAAGGTACTGGTTTCCAGAGGGCTAGTATAGACGTTGTGGGCCGAATGGATTCTTGGGCTGGCAGCCAACTGTTGCAACGATTTAAAAAGCCAAGCCAAGGCAAACAATTCGGCTGCAGCCACCCGACAACCAAAATTCATTTTGTGAACACAAACTTTTTTAAAAGGCGAGGCAAACAATTTGGATGCAGCCACCTGACAACCAAAATTCATTTTGTCAAAACAAACTTTTTAAAAAGGCGAGGCAAACAATTGGGCAACAGCCACTTTACAGCCGCATCGAGGGGACTCGCCGTGGAGTACACGTGCGTTCAGTGTTATTTGCAGCTCAGAGAGCCGTGACCCTCTCGCTTCCTGGGACTGGCAGAGACTGAATGAGGGACTACACTTCCGTGTTTTATAGTCCCTCCCCCCTGCCGCCAGCGGAGGCAGCAGAGAGAATGGGGAATTTAAAAAAAACATTAATATATCTCTGATTTTTCATCGATGGGGAAAATCCTCCAGTCCCGAAATGCGGAGGGGGGCTCTGAGCGAGGTGGCCAAAAATGACGGCTGTATGTGGCGGCGTTCACTCAGAAATCGCAGCACAGTGGGCCAAAAGCGGTCAAGATCAGACTTTTAGTAATATAGATTTGGAAAATTATCACCAATGCTATTTCTAGAGCCACTTCCCTGAAGACCCTGGGATGCAGACCATCAGGTCCAGGGAATTTATCATCCTTCAGTCCCATTAGCCTACCCAATACTATTTCTCACCTAATGAAAATGTCTTTCTGTTCCTCTACCCCCTTACTCAATCCACAGTGATGCTACCTCGTCAGTCCCTATGTCTTCCCTCGCAAGGGACTAAATTCCATCCCTCACCAGCAGAGCTACCCCCCTCCTGTGCCCACCTGCCTGTCCTTTCTATAGGATGTATAACCCTGAATATTAATGTCCCAGGCCTGATCCTCCTGCAGCCATGTCTCAGTAATCCCCACAATGTCTTTAGTCTTGCAGCTGTCTACAATCTCCCAGTACATTTGTTCATCTTATTCCCGCTGTCTATTTGAGGGCCTATCGTGCACTGCCAACAAGGTGATCATCCCCTTTTCCGTTCTCAGCTTCACTGGATGAACCGTCAGTAATGTCATCTCCAACGAGCTTCTCATTAATTAGTAAAGCAACTGCCCAGGCTATTTTACCACCACCTCTATATTCCCTGCCCCCAGTACCTACTCCTCAGCCACGCATTCATCTATTAATCCTCCTGTTCCTACCCTCACTAGCGTGTGGCACTGGCGGCAATCTAGACATTACTACCCTGGAGGTCCTTTTGCCTAATTCCCTAACTTCAGTCCACAGGACCTCATCCCTTTTCCTGCCTCTGTCATTTGTGCCGACGTACACAACAACTTCTGGCTGCTCCCCCTCCCCCTTGAGAATGTTCTGCAGCGGCTGGGAGACATCCTGGACCCTGGCACCAGGGAGGCAGCACACCATCCTGGATCTCATTTGCTGCCCCAGATTCTCCTGTCTGTTTCCCTAACTAACGATTCTCCAATTATTTGGGGACATGCCAAACTTCCTTACTTCTAAGGGAGTAGAGACGTTTGTGTGCATTGATATGGGTGGTCTGCGACAAATTACTGGTGATATTTACTCCTAGGAATTTAAACCTTTCAACCATCTGGTCTACTCCGTCACTCAATCATGGTTGATCGAACTTTCCCTATCAACCCCATTCTCCTGCATTCTCCCCATAGGTTATGAGGTTCTCAATCTCCTTCCTGTACTCGTTATTAATTGACATCTGGCCCACAATGGTGGTGCCGTCTCCGAATTTGCAAACTGAGATGGATTTGTATTTGCCTGAACAGTCTTGTGTGTACAAGGAGTAAAGAAGGGGACCAGAGGTCGTCCATATGTAGACAGCTGCAGTCCACAATCAGTGTTCCCTGCAGACTGAGATACACCGTGATATCTCCCACTGACCCCCAGTGTCCCTCACTGTCCACAGTCAGTGTCCCTGGGGGCTGAGAAACACCGTGATATCTCCCAGTGACAATCGGGAATGGGAACACATTTACCCTGAAGTCTCACCATTTCCCGTTTAAAGGATTCCCACATGTTGCGTGTTGTTTGATCCATGTAACTGCTTCCAATCTACTTTGGCCGGGTCCTGCCTTACGTTATGGAAAGGGGCCTTCCTTTAGCTTACAATGTGGGATATCCAAGCAACCTCGAGATGGGACTGATGAGATTGATCACCTGGACACTGGCATGAAGCTGATGGGCCGAGTGGTCGACCTTGTGGCAATCAGTTCATGGTGGGATAGCGATAAAGCTGGTTTAGAGACGTGGGATTGGCGCCTGCGTTTATCTGGGAGATGGTGTCATTGGTCAGGGAGTGACGGGAGATTATTGGTGCTCGGGGTTGGTGAGGGTGGAGATGCAGATGAGGGAGGTGGGGAACAAGAGGCTGGGGACATGAGCTGAACTTGACATTAACACCGAACATCATTCTGTCCCTCAGCCACAGACTCCGCACTCGGTGACCCATGTGTGAACCACACCGTCCTGGATCAGCCCTGGAGGAGCACGAATTGTTCCAGCCCTGAGTGCAGCGGTGGGGACATGGATGGATGATGGAAATCTTACAGTGGGATGGTACAGATTTAACAGGTAACGTGAGGTGATCATTGCTGAGAAATTGGACACTGATGGAGAATGTAAACGGGAGAATGAGGGACATGTGAAGGGGAGATGTAGAGACATGGGGATCATCAGTTGCTGCAAAGGGTCAATAGACAATAGACAATAGGTGGAGGAGGAAGCCATTTGGCCCTTCGAGCCAGCACTGCCATTCAATGTGATCATGGCTGATCATCCCCAATCAGTACCCCGTTTCTGCCTTTTCCCTATATCCCTTGACTCCTCTATCTTTAAGAGCTCTGTCTAGTTATCTCTTGAAAACATCCAGAGAACCAGCCTCCACCGCCCCTGGCAGAGAATTCCACCGACTCTCTGTGTGAAAATGTTTTAACTCATCTCCGTTCTGAATGGCTTGCCCCTTATTCTTAAACTATGGCCCCTGGTTCTGGACTCCCCCAACATCGGGAACATGTTCCCTGCTCCAGTGTATTCAGACCCTTAATAATCTTTTATGTTTCAATAAGATCCCCTCTCATCCTTCTAAATTCCAGAGTATACAAGCCCAGCCGCTCCATTCCATCAACATATGAAAGTCCCGCCATCCCAGGAATTAACCTGGTGAGCCTATGCTGCACTCCCTAAATAGCAAGAATGTCCTTCCTCAAATTAGGGGACCAAAACTGCGCACAATATTCCAGTTGTAGTCTCACTAGGGCAATGTACAACTACAGAATAACCTCTTTGCTCCTCTACTCAACTCCTCTTGTTATGAAGGTCAATATGACATTTGCTTTCTTCACTGCCTGCTGTACCTTCATGCGCATGTTGTTCCATTGTTTAAAAAGAGGTCTAAGAGTAAACCTAGCAATTATAGACCTGTTAGTTTGACGTCAGTAGTGGGCAAATTAATGGAAATGATACTTAGAGATAATATATATAAACATCTGGATAAACAGGGTCTGATTAGGAACAGTCAACATGGATTTGTGCCTGGAAGGTCATGTTTGACTAATCTTCTTGAATTTTTTGAAGAGGTTACTCGGGAAATTGATGAGGGTAAAGCAGTGGATGTTGTATATATGGACTTCAGTGAGGCCTTTGACAAGGTTACTCAAGGAAGGTTGGTTAATAAGGTTCAATGGTTGGGTATTAATGGTGGAGTAGCAAGATGGGTTCAACAGTGGCTGAATGGGAGATGCCAGAGAGTAATGGTGGATGATTGTTTGTCAGGATGGACGCCAGTGACTAGTGGGGTGCCACAGGGATCTGTGTTGGGTCCACTGTTGTTTGTCATGTACATCAATGATCTGGATGATGGTGTGGTAAATTGGATTAGTAAGTATGCAGATGATGCTAAGATAGGTGGGGTTGTGGATAATGAAGTAGGTTTTCAAAGTCTACAGAGAGATGTATGCCAGTTGGAAGAGTGGACTGAAAGATGGCAGATGGAGTTTAATGCTGATAAGTGTGAGGTGCTACATCTTGGCAGGACAAATCAAAATAGGACGTACATGGTAAATGGTAGGGAATTGAAGAATGCAGGTGGACAGAGGGATCTGGGAATAACTGTGCACAGTTCCCTGAAAGTGGAATCTCATGTAGATAGGGTGGTAAAGAAAGCTTTTGGTGTGCTGGCCTTTATAAATCAGAGCATTGAGTATAGAAGTTGGGATGTAATGTTAAAATTGTACAAGGCATTGGTGAGGCCAATTCTGGAGTATGGGGTACATTTTGGTCGCCTAATTATAGGAAGGATGTCAACAAAATAGAGAGTACAGAGGAGATTTACTAGAATGTTGCCTGGGTTTCAGCAACTAAGTTACAGAGAAAGGTTGAATTTGAAGAGGGCTTTATTCTTTGGAGCGCAGAAGGTTAAGGGGGGACTTGATAGAGGTCTTTAAAATGATGAGGGATAGACAGAGTTGACGTGGATAAGCTTTTCCCACTGAGAGTAGGGAAGATTTAAACAAGGGGACATGACTTGAGAATTAAGGGACAGAAGTTTAGGGGTAACATGAGGGGGAACTTCTTTACTCAGAGAGTGGTGGCTGTGTGGAATGAGATTCCAGTGAAGGTGGTGGAGGCAGGTTCGTTTTTATCATTTAAAAATAAATTGGATAGTTATATGGACGGGAAAGGAATGGAGGGTTATGGTCTGAGCGCAGGTATATGGGACTAGGGGAGAATACGTGTTCGGCACGGACTAGAAGGGTCGAGATGGCCTGTTTCGTGCTGTAATTGTTATATGGTTATATGGTTATGCTTACTTTCATTGACTGATGAACAAGGACCCCCAGATCCGGTTGTACTTTCACTTTTCCCGACTTGACTCCATTTAAATAATAATCTGCCTTCCTGTTTTTGCAACCAAAGTGGATAACCTCACACTTATTCACTTTAAACTGCTCTGCCATGCATTTTCCCACTTACCCAACCTGTCCGTCACCCTGCATCCTCATAGCATCATCCTCACAGTTCACACTGCCAACAAGCTTTGTGTCATCTGCAAATTTGCTAATGTTACTTTTAATCCCTTTGTCCCGTTAATAGCATCATCCAATACCAATAACCAATCCTCAATGCCAATTTTGCCCACTAATCTCCTATGTGGCAACTTATCAAATGCTTTCTGAAAGTCCAGGTGCACTACATCCACTACTCCATTGTCCATTTTCATGCTTACATCCTCAAAATATTCCAGAAGCTTAGACAAGTACGATTTCCCCTTCGTTAATCCATGCTGACTCGGACCGATCCTGCTACTGGTATCCACATGTGCTGCTATTTCATCTTTTATAATTGACTCCAGCATCTTCCCCACCACCGATGTCAGGCTAACTGATTCAGAATCAGATTCAACTTTAATTGTCATTGTCAGTGTACAGTAGAGAGACAACGAAATGCAGTTAGCATCTCCCTGGAAGAGCGACGTAGAATATGATTTCAATAAATAAATCTATTTACATGCATACAGTCATAGTGTTTTTCCTGTGGGAAGAGTGTCCGGGGGTGGGGGGCGGGGGGGGGGGGGGGGTGATTGGCAGTCACCGAGGTACATTGTTGAGTAGTGTGACAGCCGCAGGGAAGAAGCTGTTCCTGGACCTGCTGGTCCGGAAACAGAGAGACCCGTAGCGCCTCCCGGATGGTAGGAGGGTAAACAGTCCATGGTTGGGGTGAGAGCAGTCCTTGGCGAAGCTGGGCGCCCTTCGCAGACAACGCTTGCTTTGGACAGACTCAATGGAGGGGAGCAAGGAACCGGCGATGCGTTGGGCAATTTTCACCACTCGCTGCAGTGTTTTCCGGTCGGAGACAGAGCAGTTGCCATACCATACTGTGATACAGTTGGTAAGGATGCTCTCGATAGTGCAGCGGTAGCAGTTCACCAGAATCTGAGGAGACAGATGGACCTTCTTCAGTCTCTTCAGGAAGAAGAGACGCTGGTGAGCCTTCTTGACCAGAGTTGAGGTATTGTGGGTCCAAGAGAGGTCATCAGAGATGTTGACCCCCAGGAACCTGAAGCTGGAAACACGTTCCACCTCCGGCCCGTTAATGTGGATGGGGATGTGCGTGCCGCCCCTAGACTTCCTGAAGTATACAATGAGCTCCTTGGTCTTCTTGGATTTAAGGGCCAGGTTGTTATCAGCGCACTATGCTGCTAGGAGCTGGACCTCCTCCCTATAGGCCGACTCGTCGTTGTTGCTGATGAGGCCAATCACCGTTGTGTCATTTGCATACGCGATGAAGGTGGTAGTACCATGTGCAGGTGTGCTGGTCTATAATTCCCTGTTTTCTCTGTCCCGCCTTTCTTAAAAAGTGGGATAATATTAGCTACCCACCCAGGAACTGATCCTGAATCTATAGAACATTGGAAAATTATCACCAATGTGTTCACGATTTCTAGAGCCACTTCCTTAAGTACCCTGGGATGCAGACCATCAGGCCCTGGGGATTTATCAGCTTTCAGTCCCATCAGTCCACCCAACACCATTCCCTGCCGAATGTGAATTTCCTTCAGTTCCTCCGCCACCCTAGATCCTCTGGCCACCAAAATGTTCCCAATGTTGGGCGAGTCCAGAACCAGGGGCCATAGTCTTAGCATAAATGGGAGGTCATTTAAGACTGCGGTGAGAAAAAAAAAATTCACCCAGAGAGTTGTGAATTTATGGAATTCCCTGCCACAGAGGGCAGTGCAGGCCAAGTCACTGGATGGGCTTAAGAGAGAGTTAGGTAGAGGTCTAGGGGGCTAGTGGAGTCAAGGGATATGGGGAGAAGGCAGGCACGGGTTATTGATAGGGGCCGATCAGCCAACGGCTGAATGGCCTCCTCCTGCACCTATTTTCTATGTTTCTATGTTTCTAATACATCAGGGAGGTTGTTTGCATCCTCCTTAGTGAAGACGGATCCAAAGTACCTGTTCAACTCATCTGCCATTTTCTTGTTCCCCATAATAAATTCACCTTATCCAGTCTTCAAGGGTCCAGCTTTGAACTTAACTAATTGTTTCCTCTTCACATACCAAAATAAGCTTTTACAATCCTCCTTTATATTCTTGGCAAGGTTACCTTCCTATCTCATTATCTCCCCGTATGGCCTTTTTAGTTATCTTCTGTTGCTCTTTAAATGCTGCCCAATCCTCTGGCTTCCTGCTCATCTTTGTTAGGTTATACCTCTTCTCCTTTATTTTTATACTGTCTTTGACTTCCCTAGTGAGCCACGGCCGTCCCTTACTCCTCTTGGAATCTTTCTTCCTCTTTGGAATGAACTGATCCTGCACCTTCTATATTATTCTCCGAATATACCTGCCATTGTTGCTCCACTGTCATCCCTGCAAGGGTATCTTTCCAGTCAACTTTGGCCAGCTCCTCCCTCATGGCTCCATAGTCCCCTTTGTTCAACTGTAATACTGACACCTCCGATTTACCCTTCCCCCTCTCAAATTGTAGATTAAACTGTACCGTATTATGGTCACTGCCTCCTATTGGCTCCTTTACCTCAAGTTCCCCTATCAAATCCGGTTCATTATACAACACTAACTCCAGAATTGCCTTCTCCCTGGCTGGCTCCAATACAAGCTGCTCTAAGAATCCATCAGAGAGGCACTCCACAGACTCACTTCCTTGGGGTCCAATACCGACCTGATTTTCCCAGTCTACCTGCATGTTGAATGCTCCATAGCAGTACCTTTACGACATGCCAATTTTAACTCTTGATTCAACTTGCACCCTATATCCAGGCTACTGTTTGGGGACTGTAGATAACTCCCGTTAGGCTCCTTTTACCCTTACAATTCATCAGTTCTATCCATACTGAATCTACATCTCCTGATTCTATGTCACCCCTCGCAAGGGACTGAATTTCATTCCTCACCAACAAAGCTACCCCACCCCCTCTGCCCAACTGTCTGTCTTTTCAATAGGAGGTATACCCTTGAATAATCAGTTCCAGCCCTGGTCCTCTTGCAGCCATGTCTCTGTATTCCCACATCATACTTGTCAATTTCTAACTGAGCCTCAAGCTTGTCCACTTAATTTCTTATACGTTGTACATTCACATACAACACTTCAACTTCGGTATTCACCTCCCCTCTCACTCCGCTCACAATTGGCCCTGGCCGTACTCTCTTATCCCTTCTCGAACTTTATTTCCCATTAATTCGGGAATCGTTTGTAACTTTTCCTGTACTCAATTTCCCTTCAACTCCATCTTTATACTCCCAATTTGTCAATCCCTCCCCCCCCCCCACTATTTAGTTTAAGCCCATACGTGTAGCACTGACTGCCAGGACGTTGGTCTCCTCCAATTAAGGTGTAACCCGTCCATTTTGTACAGGTCACCTCTACCCCAGAACAGTGGTCTATAAAGCTAAAGCCTTGCTCCCTGCACCAGCCGCTCAGCCACACATTCAGACCCCCTATCTCCCTGTTCCTGTCCTCACTAGCACGAGGTACTGGAAGCAATGCAGAAATAACCAACTTAGAAGTCCTACTTTTCAGTCTTCTTCCTAACTCTGTAAACTCGCGTTACAGAACCTCCTTCCTCATCTTCCCAATGTCGTTTGTGCCCACGTGCACAACTACTGCCGGATGTTCACCTTCTCTCTCAAGGAATCTACGGAATTCGGTTTGTGATATCTTGAACCCTAGCACCAGGCAGGCTACAGACCATCCTCACGTCTCGGCTGCTGCTACAGAATCTCCAGTCCGTACCTCAGACAATGGAGTCACCCACCATTATGGCTCTGCCCGACGTTAGTCAAGTCTCATCGCTAGGATTGAAGCCACCAACCTGTCTGCCGCTCGGACTGGAAGCGTTGTCTCCCCCGACAGTTCCTAATGCCCACTTAGGAAACCTGAACGGAAACCTCTGGAGACTTTGCGCCGCACCCAAGGTTCTCGTGCGGTTCCCGGAGGTTTTTGTCAGTCTCCCTAATGGTCAAAAGTGGTTTCCACTTCTTCTATGCTCCGCCGATTATTTCAAAAAATTCAAAACCGGCCGCAACTAAAAATAGGTTGCCGTTTTAAAAATCGGTAATTTTTTAGTCAAAGCCAATTGCGATGCTAGTTGACGGTGGTTGCCGGAGGTTGCAGGTAGTGGAAGGTAAGATCTCCCTGGTGAAATAAAACTGGGTGAAAAAAAGGTCTTACCTTTCATTAGGCACAGCCGCCTGGGTCTCCTGCACTCCACTGTTACTCCCCTTTCTCACAGTCACACACCTTCACTCTTCCTGAATCCTGGGCGTGACCACCTCACTGTAGGTCCTGTCTAGTTAATTCTCGTTTTCCTGTGAACCTGGCCACACTTGCCACAGTTGTAGCAGACAGTGGCTCCATCCGTGTCCCTGGCCTGCCTCTTCCTCACCGACTTCCAGCCAAATCTAGCTCTGGCTGCTCCTGCTCTTCCACCTTCTCGGTAATGCTTGGATCGGGCTTTTGCCGTGCTTTTTAAATCTACTTTCCCTCTGACTCACCGAAGTCCAGCCAATACTAGCTCTGGCTTCTCCTGGCTTCTTCTGCTCTCCCACCTTCAGGGTAACCACGGGCAGGGCGTCAATACTGAGAATGGCGAGATCCCACATTATGGAGAGATAGACCGGGAAGACGGAAGCAGAAGGAAAACAACATTGGATTCCGGGGAATGTTGAACGGGGACGGGGTGCGGTCAGAATGGCCCTGATGCTGGATCTTTCTCTGGGTGAACAAACTCCCTCAGTTCAGGGGCTGACTCTCTGATTGTTGTTTCAGTTCCGGTGGATGGAACATTCCGGAGACTGTCGTTCCAGTGAATCACTGCTCCGGGAAGTACCCTGGCTGGTTAGACGGTAGGATCAGAGTTTACAACAGATGGTCCCAGTTATTGTTAGGGAGGGTCAGACTGACGACCTAGATCTCTCCAGAGGGCCCCTCCTACGGATCCCATCCGCCCGCTGTCCCTGCTCCAGATCAGAACCGGAGCAGTTTCAGTGGAGGAGCAGCACCCAGGGAGTTGGGCCCGTCTCAGGACACCCACCGTTCAGCAACGAGGCGGAGAAATTAAATACACACAACATTTAGTACAAATGTGTTAATGATGTGTGAATGAAATGTTTGTGATGTTTGTGGCTAAAATTATTGCAATCTAGTGACATTTCAGATGAGGCTGAACTACAAAATACATACTGTAATTAGTGATGTCACACGCCACGGAAATGGGCCGACCATGATGTCCCATCTGAGCTACTAATTCGGCCCCTGTCCCTCTAAACATTTCATGTTCGCTCATCACCAGCTGTCAGCACCATCGGGCCGGGGGGGGGGGGGGCTTGTGTTTCCAGTCCAGACCCTGGTACCCTAGGATGTCAGCACCAGGAGCCGGTCTCAGGGAGCACGGGCTGCTGTGGGGAGTGTGGGTGGGGAGGGTGAGGGCAGCAGCTCACCGCTGACTGAGGCAGGGCAGACCCGACCGTGGCTTGTGATCACTGCCTTACACTGGCTCCACATTCACATTCCCCACCGCACTGTGGCACCGGGTACATTTTACAATGTTTATAATCCTCATTCCAGGTCGCCATCCCAGCATGGGGGACGGAGAGGTGACCAGGATAGTCTGTTTCACCAAGGATAAAAAGCTCTGTGAGAAACATCAGGAGATCAGGGTGAAGAAATGCACCGGTTACTTTGTGTATCAGCTGTGGCCGTCACACCACAGTGACGCCGTGTATTGTACAGGTAGGTCCCCGTTCCCCAGTCACACTCCTGAACTTCCACCCTCACCCTGGCTTAGTCCCCACACCGTGGTCCAGCTAAGTCCCCTACACCGCCCCCCCCCCTCACTCTGCAAGCCCCTCACTCATCGACCTATCTCTCCCCTCCCCCCCCCCCCTCGCTCCAGCATCGGAACTTCCCTTCTCTCTCCCATCCTCCGTTGGGACGTTCCCATACAACTTGCCGGGTTCACAGTGTATCCCCTGTGTGATGGAGAAGTGCGAGTGAAGGGAGTCGGTGTCACTGTTAGGACTGAGCAGAGACAATATGGGCTGTGGAAGGAATTTCACATTTCACAGTCCCTGGAGTACGTTGAGGACGCGTCCAGTAGAACAGATGAGAGAACCAGTGGCTGGGCTGTTGGGGGATTTTCAGAAAGTATTTAGTACATTCCTGCACAAGAGGCTGGTCAACAAGGTCAGAGCACATGGAATTGTTCACACACTAACATGGATTGAAAATTGGCTTTTGGACAGAGAGCAACAGGTGGGAATAAGCAGAGCAGATTTAATATGGTTCCACAGGAGATTAGTGGGCAACATTAGGGCACATGGTATTGGGGGTAGAGTGCTGACATGGATGAAAAATTGGTTGGCAGACAAGAAACCAAGAGTAGAGATTAACGGGTCCCTTTCAGAATGGCAGGCAGTGACTAATTTATCCGCAGAGAGTGGTGAATCTCTGGAACTCCCTGCCACAGAGGGTAGTCGAGGCCAGTTCATTGGCTATATTTAAGAGGGAGTTAGATGTGGCCCTTGTGGCTAAGGGGATCAGAGGGTATGGAGAGAAGGCAGGTACGGGATACTGAGTTGGATGATCAGCCATGATCATATTGAATGGCGGTGCAGGCTCGAAGGGCCGAATGGCCTACTCCTGCACCTAATTTCTATGTTTCTATGTTTCTAATGGGTACTGCAAGGCTCGGTGCTGGGACCGCAGCCATTTACAATATACATCGATGATTTGAATGAAGGTATTCAAAGTAACATTAGCAAATTTGCAGATGACACAAAGCTGGGTGGCAGTGGGAACTGTGAGGAAGATGCTATGAGAATGCACGATGACTTGGACAGGTTGGGGGAGTGGGCAGATACATGGCAGATGAAGTTTAATGCGGATAAATGTGAGATTACCCACTTTGGTATCAAAAACATGAAGGCAGATTACTATCTAAATGTCGTCAAGTTGAGATAAAGGGAAGTACAACGGGATCTGGGGGTCCCTGTTCATCAGTCTATGAAAGTAAGATTGCAGGTACCACAGGCAGTGAAGAAAGCGAATGGCATGTTGGTATTTATAACAAGAAAAGTCGAGGATAGGAGCAAAGAGGTCCTTCTGCAGTTGTACAGAGCCCTGGTGACTCCACACCTGGAGTATTGTGTGCAGTTTTGGTCACCTATTTTGAGGAAGGACATACTTGCTATTGAGGGAGTGCAGTGTAGGTTTCTAAGGTTAATTACTGGGTTGGTGGTAGTGTCATATGCTGAGAGAATAGAGTGGCTGGATGTACACTCTGGAGTTTAGAAGGATGAGAGTAGATACTATTGAAACATATATGATTGTTATGGGTATGGACACGCTAGAGGCAGGAAACATGTTCCCGATGTTGGGGGAGTCCAGAACCATGGGCCACAGTTTAAGAATAAGGGGTAAGCCATTTAGAACAGACGAGGAAACACTTTTTCTCACCGAGATTTCTCATGGATTTAAGAGCGAGTTAGATAGAGTTCTAGGGGCTAGTGGAGTCAAGGGATATGGGGAGAAGGCAAGCACGGGTTATTGTTCGGGGACGATCAGCCATGATTACAATGAATGGCGGTGCTGGCTTGAAGGGCCGAATGGCCTACTGCACCTATTGTCTATTGTCTATCATTCTCAGGTTGGCAGCAGTGACGTGTGGGTACAAGATGGCTCAGTGCTTGGGCCCCGGTGAGTCAGTCTGTATCAATAATAGGGCTGTCTCACAGGAGGAGCTGACCCACGAGGTACCCCGAGTGAAAGACTCGTGCTTGTGTACGAGATTCCAAGTGTATGATCAAGAGTTTAACTGAGTTCCCACCGGTATGACAAGTTTGCCGTTTACTTGTCATTTCTGCGATGTTCCAAGTTCGTCTCCCGAGTTACTCGTTTTAATAAGCAACAGTGATGTTTTAATTAGCAACAGTTAAAGAATACCTCTCCATCCTGTGACTTTGTTTTAAAGATAGAATTCAGCGCGGCCGCATCTATTGATGTGACCTACAAAGGAAAAATGCGCACCATCAAGTGCCAGAGCAGTTATACTTATGATTTGTTTGTAACACACGGGTTTGATAAGTTTTAATTGAATTTCCTGCCATGTCTACACACTGCGGGGAGACGGGAGATGAAATCTTTGAATGTGGACGGATGTGCACATCAGATTGTTGGGAGACGGAGCTCAGGGTTCGCCTTTTGAGCTGCTTTGGTGCCCAGGCGTGAGTTGAGGTGGAGAGAGGTTTGGGGGGGGGGGGGGGGGGGGGCTTCACTAATCTGTCTGGGGTGACATGGCTCTTAGGGTTAGGCTGGGATAATTCTCTGCGGGATGATCTTAGTGCGGGAGACAAGTGTAGGAGAGGTGTACTGACTGTGTGGGCAGACACTTTGGAAGTGATTGCCCACCAGTCTCAAAAGCCACTGTGTCTCCCTGTCCCTGGGATAGCAGGGGGGCGATCAAACAGCACAATACCCCCACGCCAACACGAAGGGCAACGATCCCAAGGCTTTAGCGTCAGGGACAGCGGGCAGGCAAAAATCACCTGCCATAGTATAGAAGTTGGGATGTAATGTTATAATTGTACAAGGAATTGGTGAGGCCAATTCTGGAGTATGGTGTACAATTTTGGTCGCCTAATTATAGGAAGGATGTCAACAAAATAGAGAGAGTACAGAGGAGATTTACTAGCATGGTGCCTGGGTTTCAGCAACTAAGTTACAGAGAAAGGTTGAACAAGTTAGGGCTTTATTCTTTGGGGCGCAAAATTGTTAAGGGGGGACTTGATAGAGGTCTTTAAAATGATGAGAGGGATAGACAGAGTTGACGTGGATAAGCTTTTCCCACTGAGAGTAGGGAAGATTCAAACAAGGGGACATGACTTGAGAATTAAGGGACAGAAGTTTAGGGGTAACATGAGGGGGCACTTCTTCACTCAGAACGTGGTGGCTGTGTGGAATGAGCTTCCAGTGAAGGTGGTGGAGGCAGGTTCGTTTTTATTATTTAAAAATAAATTGGATAGTTATATGGACGGGAAAGGAATGGAGGGTTAAGATCTGACCGCAGGTATATGGGACTAGGGGAGAATACGTGTTCGGCGCGGACTAGAAGGGTCGAGATGGCCTGTTTCCGTGCTGTAATTGTTATATGGTTATATGGATATAACGCGAGAGAGATCATGCACTGTTGTAGGTCTCCTTTGCTCGTCGGTGTTTCTGTCTGTCTCCACACATTTTTGGCCCTATCAGTCACCACCCCCACCTACACCCCTCTGCTTCCCAGCCATGTGTGTGACCCCTTCCCTCCCCTCTCACGCTCCCCGCCCATTGCACCGGGCGCGGGGGCTTTGCACTGTCTTCACGTCGGCGATGCCAGCAAGAAAGTGCCAGTCTCCCCGGGGCAGTCGCTCCCTTCAGTTTCCCAGGGGGTCGGGACGGGACTGGAGTTGGGAGGGAAAGGTGGGGGGTGGGGTGGGGGCGGGGATAGGTGGGTTAGGTGATCAGGAGTGTGGGGTTGTTTGCAGTTGCAGAGGGAAGGGGCAAGGGCGGTACAGTTCCCAGTCTCAGCTCCTGTCCAGGGGGGTAGCCGGAGACGTCAGGACCAGCGGGACACCGACCCCCAGGCCCACCAGGCCCACTGCAAGCACGGAGAACCCAGAGACCCACAGCCAGCAGCAACTCCAGCCCAGCCCCGCTCCAACTACAGAGGAACCCGCCCCCCGATGGGCAGCTACGGCGACAAGTGGCAGTTCGCCCACAGCCCGAGCTGCGCCCCCTCATCCGCCACCCCAAGAACAAGACATACCATGCACACGACCAGCGTCTGCCCCTACGGTACCCGCTGCCATTTCATCCAACCGGCAGCTGCAGGAGCTCGGTGTCGGACTGAGGGGAGGGGGTGGAGGTGAAGGACTGCAGGCTCACACATTACTCATGACAGGATAGATATTACTATTATTTAATAACAGGAACATTTTACAATGAAATGCAGAAAATATTAAAGAGCCAGCATGCCTGCTGACTCCCACCCTCTGGGGGATAGCAGCGGGCACACCATGAGCCGCCGCCAACCAAGCCACCCGTCCACGTCCACGTCCACACGCTCGGTGGAACAGGAGCGGAGACTGGGAACTGTACCGCCCTTGCCCCCTCCCTCTGCAACTGCAAACACCCCCACTCTCCTGCTCACCTAATCCACCCCCCCCCCCCCGGCCTTTCCCTCCCAACTCCAGTCCCGTCCCGACCCCCTGGGAAACTGAAGGGAGCGACAATCAACTGGGGGGGGGGGTCAGGTTAAACAGCTGTGCATGGAGCCCGCCACCAGAGTCGTGTATGACTGCCTGGGTAGCCTGAGGATGGCAGATGCACCCTGTCTGTGGAGTGGCCGCGGAGAGACTGCGGGGGGAGTACCTCACTCTGACTGTGATAGGGAGAGACAGAGGCGCGCGCACACACACACACACACACACACACACACACACACACACACACACACACACACACACACACACACACACACACACACACACACACACACATCCACACCTGTGTGTGTGTGTGTGTGTGTGTGTGTAGGGGAGAGAGACACAGAGACAGTGTGGACCTCTGACTGTGTAGGAAGGAGAGAGGGGGAGGGAGACAGAGAGAGAGGCACAGAGGCAGTGTGATGTACTTCGACATGACTGGGGGAAGCGAAAGAGCGCACAGGACCTAGGTCTATCTGTGTGTGTGGGAGGGTCTTATTGTGTGTGGGGGGAGAAAGAGAGAGGTGGGGGGAGACGTACATACACACACAAAGCAGAGTTTTACTGTGTATGTGGGAGACAGAGATGGACTGAGCACAGTACCTTGGTCTTACTGTGTGTGGGAAAGGGGGAGAAAGAGAAGTACACTCACAGAGGCAGAGTCTCTCAGCTTGTGTGAGAGGGATGGAGAGAGAGACACGCACACACAAGGTGGATGTGAAATTTCACCTGCTTGTTTCAGTGACAGCACCCGCCGCCAGTAAATGAAGACACCGCCATCTTCCCCCCCCCCTCCCCTCTCCCCGGACTCTCCACCCTCTTTTACCCACCCCTTCCCCACTGTGCCTCAGAGCCGGGTTTGATGCCACAGACCTGACTGCTGCTGCCCTCCCCTGGCCGCTCACCCCCCCCAACAGTATCCAAAGGGACAAACCTGTTGTCGAGGGGAATGGCCACAGGAGATTCCTGCACTTTCTCACTACTCCCTTTCCTGGTGATCACCCGTCTACTTTCTGCCCCTACCTGAGGCGTGACCACCTCACTGTGACTCCTATCTGTGACATCCTCAGTGTCCCGGATGATGCTGAGGTTATCCAGCTACTGCTCCAGTTCCCTAACACCATCTGTAAGCTGGACACATCTCCCACAGGTATAGTCCTCAGCAACACTGAAGGATTCCCTGAATCCCCACATCCTGCAGGAGGAGCACTAACTGCCATCATTACTGCACGAGACCACGGAGAGTGTATATTAGAAAATTAACCACAAACCAGACCTTATCCCGCTGTCACCCTGTACGCCGAAGCCTCTCAAGCCAAAGCCTCGCACTTACCATCCACACGGCACTTGCAAGTAAACACGGCCGCTCCGTACAGGCCCCTCCACTTGTATCTACCTTCCCTTTATACACCCACTAAGGAGCAATCACTCGGGATGCTATGTGTTTTCAGCTTCTCCAACTGAAACTCACATCTCATTAACTATGGGGCCTCTGTAACCAGATGGCCTATTTAAATGTCCCTCTCTTCTACAGATAGTCAGTGTTCCCTAAGGACTGAGATACAACGTGATATCTTCCATTGACACTTCAGTCTCTCACTATCCACAGTGAATTTAGTTTAGTTTATTGTCACATGTACCAAGGTACAGTGAATAGCATTGTGTTGTGTGCTATCAAGTTAGCGGAAAGCTTATACATGATTTCAATCAAGCCGTCCACAGTGTACAAACACAGGATAAAGGGAATAATGTTTACTGCATGATAAAGTCCAGCAAAGTCCAATTATAGATCGTACGAGGGTCTCCAATGAGATAGATGGGAGGTCATTACCACTCAATAATTGGTGATAGGATGATTCAGTTGCCTGATAACAGCTGGGAAGAAACTGTCTCTGAATCTGGAGGTGTGCGTTTTCACACTTCTATACATCTTGCCTGAAGGGAGAGGGGAGAAAAGGTAGTGTCCGTGAGTGAAGGTACACAAAGGAAGTGTCCGTGAGTGAGACTGGGTCATTGATTATGCTGGTGGCCTTGCCAAGCAGTATGAAGTGTAGATGGAATCAATGGAAGGGAGGTTGGTTTGCATGATGGTCTGGGTGCCTCCACAATTCTCTGCAATGTCTTGCAGACTTGGATGGAACTGTTCCCAAACTAAGCTTTGATGAATCTGGATCAAATGCTTTCTGTGGTGCATCTGTTGAAGTTGGCAAGACTTAGGGACATGTCGAACTTCCTTACTTCTGAGGAAGTAGAGACGTTTGTGTGCTTTCCTGTCCATTGCATTGATATGGGTGGTCCAGGACAAGTTGCTGGTGATATTTACTCCTAGGAATTTGAACCTTTCAACCATCTCTACTTCGGTTCCCTCAATGTATGTGAACCGCTTTGCTTCATAAGTTTATTGGTTTCTGAATGCCGAATACGGCTATTTGGCCAATCAGGTCCACTCCGCCACTCAATCATGGTTGATCTAACTTTCCCTCTCAACCACATTCTCCTGCATTCTCCCCAAAGGTTATGAGGTTCTCAATCTCCTTCCTGTACTCCGTCTCGTTATTAATTGATATCTGGCCCACAATGGTGGTGCCGTCTCCGAATTTGCAAATTGAGATGGATTTGTATTTGCCTGAACAGTGTTGGGTCCACTGTTGTTTGTCATGTACATCAATGATCTGGATGATGGTGTGGTAAATTGGATTAGTAAGTATGCAGATGATACTAAGATAGGTGGGGTTGTGGATAATGAAGTAGATTTACAAAGTCTACAGAGAGAATTATGCCGGTTGGAAGAGTGGTCAGAAAGATGGCAGATGGAGTTTAATGCTGATAAGTGTGAGGTGCTACATCTTGTCAGGACAAATCAAAATAGGACGTACATGGTAAATGGTAGGGAATTGAAGAATGCAGGTGAACGGGGGGATCTGGGAATAACTGTGCACAGTTCCCTGAAAGTGGAATCTCATGTAGATAGGGTGGTAAAGAAAGCTTTTGGTGTGCTGGCCTTTATAAATCAGAGCATTGAGTATAGAAGTTGGGATGTAATGTTAAAATTGTACAAGGCATTGGTGAGGCCAATTCTGGAGTATGGGGTACAATTTTGGTCGCCTAATTATAGGAAGGATGTCAACAAAATAGAGAGAGTACAGAGGAGATTTACTAGAATGTTGCCTGGGTTTCAGCAACTAAGTTACAGAGAAAGGTTGAACAAGTTAGGGCTTTATTCTTTGGAGCGCAGAAGGTTAAGGGGGGACTTGATAGAGGTCTTTAAAATGATGAGAGGGATAGACAGAGTTGACGTGGATAAGCTTTTCCCACTGAGAGTAGGGAAGATTCAAACAAGGGGACATGACTTGAGAATTAAGGGACAGAAGTTTAGGGGTAACATGAGGGGGAACTTCTTTACTCAGAGAGTGGTGGCTGTGTGGAATGAGCTTCCAGTGAAGGTGGTGGAGGCAGGTTCGTTTTTATCATTTAAAAATAAATTGGATAGTTATATGGACGGGAAAGGAATGGAGGGTTATGGTCTGTGCGCAGGTATATGGGACTAGGGGAGAATACGTGTTCGGCACGGACTAGAATGGTCGAGATGGCCTGTTTCCGTGCTGTAATTGTTATATGGTTATATGGTTATATGGGTGTACAAGGAGTAAAGAAGGGGACCAGAGGTTGTCCATATGTAGACAGCTGCAGTCCACAATCAGTGTTCCCTGCCGACTAAGATACACCGTGATATCTCCCACTGACCCCCAGTGTCCCTCACTGTCCACAGTCAGTGTCCATGGGGACTGACATACACCGTGATATCTCCCAGTGACAATCGAGAATGGGAACACATTTACCCTGAAGTCTCACCATTTCCCATTTAAAGGATTCCCACATGTTGCGAGTTGTTTTATCCATGTAACTGCTTCCAATCTACTTTGGCCGGGTCCTGCCTTGCGTTATGGTAAGGGGCCTTCCTTTAGCTTACAATGTGGATATCCAAGCAACCTCGAGATGGGACTGATGAGATCGATCCCCTGGACACTGGCATGAAGCTGATGGGCCGAGTGGTCGTCCTTGTGGCAATCAGTTCATGGTGGGAGAGCGATGAAGCTGGTTTTAGAGACGTGGGATTGGTGCCTGCGTTTATCCGGGAGATGGTGTCATTTGTCAGTGAGTGAACGGGAGATTATTGGTGCTCGGGGTTGGTGAGGGTGGAGATGCAGATGAGGGAGATGGGGAACAAGAGGCTGGGGACATGAGCTGAAGTTAACATTAACACCGAACATCATTCTGTCCCTCAGCCACAGACTCCGCACTCGGTGACCCATGTGTGAACCACACCGTCCTGGATCAGCCCTGGAGGAGCACGGATTGTTCCAACACTGAGTGCAGCGATGGGGCATGGATGCATGATGAAAATCTTGCAGTGGGATGGTACAGATTTAACAGGTAACGTGAGGTGATCATTGCTGAGAAATTGTACACTGATGGAGAATGTAAACGGGAGAATGAGGGACATGTGAAGGGGAGATGTAGAGAGATGGGGATCATCAGTTGCTGCAAAGGGTCAATAGACAATAGACAATAGGTGGAGGAGGAAGCCATTTGGCCCTTCGAGCCAGCACCGCCATTCAATGTGATCATGGCTGATCATCCCCAATCAGTACCCCGTTTCTGCCTTTTCCCTATATCCCTTGACTCCTCTATCTTTAAGAGCTCTGTCTAGTTATCTCTTGAAAGCATCCAGAGAACCAGCCTCCACCGCCCCTGGGCAGAGAATTCCACCGACTCTCTGTGTGAAAATGTTTTTCCTCATCTCCGTTCTGACTGGCTTACCCCATTCTTAAACTGTGGCCCCTGGTTCTGGACTCCCCCAACATCGGGAACATGTTCCCTGCTCCAGTGTATTCAGACCCTTAATAATCTTTTATGTTTCAATAAGATCTCCTCTCATCCTTCTAAATTCCAGAGTATACAAGCCCAGCCGCTCCATTCCATCAACATATGAAAGTCCCGCCATCCCAGGAATTAACCTGGTGAGCCTATGCTGCACTCCCTAAATAGCAAGAATGTCCTTCCTCAAATTAGGGGACCAAAACTGCGCACAATATTCCAGGTGTAGTCTCACTAGGGCCCGGTACAACTACAGAAGAACCTCTTTGCTCCTCTACTCAACTCCTCTTGTTATGAAGGTCAATATGCCATTTGCTTTCTTCACTGCCTGCTGTACCTTCATGCGCATGTTGTTCCATTGTTTAAAAAGGGGTCTAAGAGTAAACCTAGCAATTATAGACCTGTTAGTTTGACGTCAGTGGTGGGCAAATTAATGGAAATGATACTTAGAGATAATATATATAAACATCTGGATAAACAGGGTCTGATTAGGAACAGTCAACATGGATTTGTGCCTGGAAGGTCATGTTTGACTAATCTTCTTGAATTTTTTGAAGAGGTTACTCGGGAAATTGATGAGGGTAAAGCAGTGGTGGAGAATGTAAACGGTAGAACGAGGGGCGTGTGAGGGGAGATGTAGGGAGATGTGGATCATCAGTTGCTGCAACAGGACGGGGCGTCAATACTGAGAATGGGGAGATCCCACATTGTGGAGAGAGAGACCGGGGAAGACGGAAGCGGGGGGAAAACAATATTGGATTCCGGGTAATGTTGAACGGGGACGGGGTGCGGTCAGAGTGGCCCTGATTCCGGGTCTTTCTCTGGGTGAACAAACTCCCTCAGTTCAGGGACTGACTCTTTGATTATTGTTTCAGTTCTGGTGGATGGAAGATTCCGGAGACTGTCGTTCCAGTGAATCACTGCTCCGGGAAGAGACCAGGCTGGTTAGCCGGTAGGGTCAGAGTTTACAACAGATGGTCTCAGTTATTGTCGGGGAGGGTCAGACTGACGACCCAGATCTCTCCAGAGGGGCCCTCACACGGACACGGAACTCAAATTCCCTGAGAGGTACCCCCACAGTCACTCAGACCCTGGATCCTCACAGAGTGCGGTGGGGAAGCTCCAGCTTCCTGGAGTTTCCCGGCAGTGGCGCTACGGATCCCATCCGCCCGTGGTCTTTTTGTAAATGTAAAAATAAACGTTATTCAGGTAATAAATATAACAATACATGAACCGTGGAAATAATTCATCGGAAATTCTCGGAGTCTATACATACATTCAATACAGTTTTCCCAAATAACAATTTTACCCTTATTTTGAGGGGCGTCTCCAGGAGGGCCTGCCCCCCTTGTCCAGCAGCGGGAGGACCCTAGACTGTGGTCCTCCCCCACCAAGCCTTGGCATTGGCTGCACCGAGCTTCAGTGCGTCCCTCAGCAGGTACTCCTGCCGTCTACAGCGGGCCAGTCGGCAACATTCCCCGACGGACATCTCGCTCTGCTGGGAGGTCAACAACACTTGGGCAGAACAAAGAGCGTATTTCACCGAGTTGATGACCTTCCAGCATCACTCGATGTCAGTCTCTGAATGTGTCCCTGGGAACTGTTCGTAAATCACAGAGTCCTCTGTGACGGAGCTATTCGGGATAAACCATGACAGGGACACTTGCAGACCTCTTCAGACTCTCTTTGTGAATCCACGCTCTGCAAAGAGGTGGGCAACCGTCTCATCTCTAAAGCAGCCGTCCCGAGGGCAACGTGCGCTGGTAGTGAGGTTCCGACGGTGCAGGAAGGATCTGACTGGGAGGGCTCTCCTCACCGCGAGCCAAGCCAGGTCTTGGTGCTTGTTGGTGAGTTCTGGCGATGAGGCATTTTGCCAGACAAGCTGGGCAGTTTGCTCTGGGAACCACGCCACAGGATCAAATGAGTCATTTCCCTGCAGTGCCTACAGTTCATTCCATGCTGACCACGGCCCGATGGACTTGGGGTCAAAGGTGTTGGTCTGGAAGAACCTTTCCACCAACCACAGATGAAGTGGCAATGTCCAGCTGACTGGCACATCCTTCGCAACACTGGGGACAGGTAGAACCTCAGCAGGTAGTGACATTTGGTGCCCACGTGCCTTGGCCATCAGGGTGAGGAGCGACGTTGGGCACGCTTTTACCCCCGTTGTCTGCCGACTTGTACATTATGGCCCGTCGCACCCGATCCATTCTCTACCCCCAGATGAACAGCCCGCGTGATTCCTGTGGGGTAGGAGGGAGGGACAGGCCACACTTGCACCAATTACAGCAGCCCCGAGAGCACCTCACATCTGATTACCACAGTTTTCCCCGTTACGGAGAGGGAGAATTGCTTCCACAGCTCCAGCTTCTTCCCCTCCTTGGCTATCCGCTCCAGCCAATTCTTGTTACACGCCTCCCCCCCCCCCCCCCATCTCCCCTACCCCCAACCAGATCCCCAGCACTTTCAAGAAGTCAGGCTTGATGGTGAAGGGGACAGAAGATCGGTGGGCCAGTTGCCAAAGAGCATGGCCTCGCTCTTCCTGCGGTTCACCCTGGCTTCAGTGGCTGACTCAAACTGGTCGCAGATGCTGATCAATCTGCTGACCGACCATGAATCCGAGCAGAAGACAGCAACATCGTCGATGTACAGGGAGATTTTGACCTGAGTGCCCCCAATGCCTGGCAATGTCACTCCTCTTTTGCTCGCATCCTTCCTGATGGACCTGGCAAAAGATTCAATGCAACCGATGAACAAGACGGGGGAGAGAGGGCAACCCTGCTTGACTCCAGCTTCGACATCAGGTCTGGAGTCAGGCAGGGTTGCCCTCTCTCCCTTGTCTTGTTCATCTGTTGTAATGAACCTATTGCCAAGTCAATCAGGAAGGACCCATCTGAGCTGCTAATTCGGCTCGTGTCCCTCTAAACATTTCATGTCCGCTCATCACCAGCACCCTTCTGGGGGGAGGGGGGGCTTGTGTTTCCATTCCAGACCCCGGCACCCTAGGGTGTCAGCACCAGGGGCTGGTCTCAGGGAGCAGGGGGTGCTGTGGGGAGTGTGGGTGGGGAGAGTGAGGGCAGCAGCTCACCGCTGACTGAGGCAGGTCAGACCTAAACGTGGCTTGTGATCACTGCCTTACACTGGCTCCACTTCACAATCCCCACCGCACTGTGGCACCGGGTACATTTTACAATGTTTATAATCATCATTCCAGGTCCCCATCCCAGCGTGGGAGACGGGGAGGTGACCAGGACAGTCAATTTCACCGAGGATGCAGAGCTCCGTGAGATCAGGGTGAAGAACTGCACCGGTTACTTTGTGTATCAGCTGTGGCCGTCACCCAACACAGCCACTGTGTATTGTACAGGTAGGTCCCCGTTCTCAAGTCACACGGGCTGTTGGGGTTGTGGAGATATTCCTGTGACGTCCTACGTCACCAACACACAGAGCGTGCAGATTAACTGCCCCCCCCCCGCCCCTAGATATGTCCCCTCCCCTCCCACCCTGGTCCCAGCTTCGTCCCCTCCCAAATTCGCCTCAGCACGGCTCCTCCAACCCCACCCACCTCGCTCCTGGCTCAGACCCCTGAACTTCCACCCTCACCCTGTCTTAGTCCCCACTCGCTGGCCGCACAGCCCCTTCCATGCCCCCCCCCTCACTCTGCAAGACCCTCACTCATGGACCTATCTCTCCCCTCCGCCCCCCCTCGCTCCAGCATCGGAACTTCCCTTCTCTCTCCCATGCTCCGTTAGGACTTTCCCATTCAACTTGCCGGGTTCACAGTGATTGTCCTGTGTGATGGGGATGTGCGAATGAAGGGAGTAGGTGTCAATGTTAGGACTAAGCAGAGACAATATGGGCTGTGGAAGGAATTTCACGTTTCACAGTCCCTGGAGTACGTTGAGGACACGTCCAATAGAACAGATGAGGGAACCAGTGGCTGGGCTGTGGGGGATTTTCAGAAAGCATTTAGTACGTTCCTGCACAAGAGGCTGGTCAACAAGGTCAGACCACATGGAATTGTTCACACACTGACATGGATTGAGAATTGGCTTTTGGACAGAGTGCAACTGGTGGGTATAAGCAGATCATTCTCAGGTTGGCAGCAGTGACGTGTGGGTACAAGAGGGCTCAGTGCTTGGGCCCCGGTGAGTCACAGTCTGTATCAATAACTTGGCTGGGACGATCATCTGTGGACTGAGATACACCGTGATATCTCCCACTGACCAGCAGTGTCCCTCACTGTCCACAGTCAGTTCCCTTGGAACTGAGATAAACTGTGATATCTCCCAACACCACACAATGTCCCTTTATAGAAACATAGAAAATAGGTGCAGGAGGAGGCCATTCGGCCCTTCGAGCCAGCACCGCCATTCATTGTGATCATGGCTGATCGTCCCCTGTCAATCACCCGTGCCTGCCTTCTCCCCATATCCCTTGACTACACTAGCCCCTAGAGCTTTAACTAACTCTCTCCTAAATCCATCCAGTGACTTGGCCTCTGTGGCAGGGAATTCCATAAATTCACAACTTTCAGGGTGAAAAGGTTTTTTCTGTCATAAATGACCTCGCCTTTATTCTAAGACTGTGGCCCCTGGTTCTGGACTCGCCCAACATTGGAAACATTTTTTCTGCATCTAGCTTGTCCAGTCCTTTTCTAATTTTATATGTTTCTATAAGATTCCCCTCATCCTTCTAAACTCCAGTGAATACAAGCCTAGTATTTTCAATCTTTCCTCATATGACAGTCCCGCCATCCCAGGGATCAATCTCGTGAACCTACGCTGCACTGCCTCAATCACATGAATGTCCTTCCTCAAATTAGGAGACCAAAACTGTACACAATACTCCAGATGTGGTCTCACCAGAGCCCTATACATCTGCAAAAGAACCTCTTTACTCCTATACTGAAATCCTCTTGTTATGAAGGCCAACATTCCATTAGCTTTCTTCACTGCCTGCTGCACCTGCAAGCCAACTTTCATGACCGGTGTACAAGGACACCCAGGTCTCACTGCACCCCCCCCCCCTTACCTAACATAGCCCCATTGAGATAATAATCTACCCCCTTGTTTTTGCCACCAAAGTGGATAACCTCACATGTATCTATATTGTACTGCATCTGCCACGCATCTGCCCACTCGCTCAACCTATCCAGGTCACCCTGCAACCTCCTAACATCCTCTTCACAGCTCACACTGCCACCCAGCTTTGTGCCATCCGCAAGCTTGCAAGTGTTGCTCATAATTCCCTCTTCCAAATCATGAATATATATGGTAAACAGTTGCGGCCCCAACAGCGAGCCTTGCGGCACTTCATTCGCCACTGCCTGCCATTCTGAAAAAGACCCGTTCACTCCTACTCTTTGCTTCCGGTCTGCCAACCAATTTTCTATCCATGTCAACACCCTACCCCCAATACCATGTGCTCTAATTTTGGTCATCAGTCTCCCGTGCGGGACCTTATCAAAGGCTTTCTGAAAGTCTAGATACACTACATCCACTGGCACCGCTTCCTCCATTTTACTTGTCTCATCAAAAAATTCCAGAAGATTAGTCAAGCATGATTTTCCTTTCATAAATCCTTGTTGACTTGGACTAATCCTTTTACTGCTATCCAAATGTGCCATTATTATCTCTTTAATAATTGACTCCAGCATCTTTCCCACCACCGAAGTCAGGCTAACTGGTCTGTAATTCCCCATTTTCTCTGTCGTGCCTTTCTTGAAAAGTGGGATAACATTAGCTATCCTCCAATCCACAGGAACTTATCCTGAATCTATTGAACACTAGACCAAGTGCAGACCCATTGGGTCTGTTTCCCCAACGTGCGGTTGCGGGGTGGGGGTGGGGGGGCGCTGCAATTTCACACACACACTAACCCCCCCCCCCACACACACACACACTAATCCGCCCCCCCCTTGTATTTATATTATATTTATATTACTCATTAGCTCCTTTTATCCCATCCCCCGCCCAATCCACTCATGCACAGCCCCTCTCACAGGCGCGGCTAGAGAGGGACAGGGAGGGGGGGGGGGTTAGAGCAAGGGGGGTACAGGGACACAAAGAGATGGGCAGAGAAAATAACATGATTAAAAAGGACAATTGAATCTTTTGTAGATATTTATAACCTTTTAAAGATAAATTTTATCTTTCATGCCATTAACATATAATTAAAAAAGACATTGTGCTGTGTTTCGATTTTGCAAATTTTGAGGGAGGAGTTGCATATACGGCTTAAATGAATATTCGCGAATTAGAACTCGACACCAACAAACAAGAGTTTTAATCGTTACTAGACCAAGTGCAGACCTATTGGGTCTGTTCCCCCAACGCGCGGTTGCGAGGGGAGGGGGTGGCGTGAGGTGTCACACACACACACTAACCAACCTCTCACGCACACACACACACACTAATCACCCCTCACACACACACACACTAACTTCATTATCCACAACACCACCTATCTTAGTATCATCTGCATACTTACTAATCCAATTTACCACACCTTCATCCAGATCATTGATGTACATGACAAACACCAATGGACCCAACACAGATCCCTGAGGCACCCAACTAGTCACCTGCCTCCAACCTGACAAACAGCCATCCACCATTACTCTCTGGCGTCTCCCATTCAGCCACTGTTGAATCCATCTTGCTACTCCTGCATTTATACCCAACAATTGAACCTTCTTAACCAACCTTCCACCTTGTCAAATGCCTTACTAAAGTCCATATAGACAACATCCACTGCTTTACCCTCATCAATTTCGTTAGTAACCTCTTCAAAAAATTCAAGAAGATTAGTCAAACATGACCTTCCAGGCACAAATCCATGTTGACTGTTCCTAATCAGACGCTGTTTATCCAGATGCTTATATATATATTATCTCTAAGTATCTTTTCCATTAATTTGCCCACCACTGAAGTCAAACTAACAGGTCTATAATTGCTAGGTTTACTCTTAGAAACCTTTTTAAACAATGGAACAACATGCGCAGTACGCCAATCCTCGGGCACTATTCCCGTTTCTAATGACTTTTGAAATATTTCTGTCATAGCCCCTGCTAATTCTACACTAACTTCCCTCAATGTCATAGGGAATATCCTGTCAGGACCTGGAGACTAGTCCACTTTTATATTTTTCAAAAGTGTCAGTACTTCTTTTTCTTTGAATCTCATAGTATCCATAGCTGCTCTACTTGTTTCCCTTACCTCACATAATTCAATATCATTCTCCTTGGTGAATAACGAAGAAAATAAATTGTTCAATATCTCCCCCATCTCATTTGGCTCTGCAGATAGCTGTCCACTCTGTATCTCTAATGGACCAATTTTATCCCTCGTTATCCTTTTGTTATTAATATAGCTGTAGAAACCCTTTGGATTTACTTTCACCTTACTTTCAAAGCAACCTCATAATCTTCTTTTAGCTTTTCTAATTTATTTCTTAAGATTCTTTTTACATTCTTCATACTCCTCAAGCACCTCATTCACTCCATGCTGCCTATAATTATTGTAGATCTCTCTCTCTTTTTACGAACCAAGTGTCCAATTTCCCTTGAAAACCATGGCTCTTTCCAAATTTTACTATTTCCTTTCAACCAAACAGGGACATAAAGATTCTGTACTCTTAAAATGTCCCCTTTAAATGTCCTCCATTTCTCTTCTACATCCTTCCCATAAAACACAATGTCCAAAGTCACTCCTTTTAAATCCTTTCGCATCTCATCAAAGTTAGCCTTTCGCCAATCAAAAATCTCAACCCTAGGTCCAGTTCTGACCCTCTCCATAATTATATTGAAACTAATGGTATTGTGGTCACTGGACCCGATGTGCTCCCCAACGCATACCTCCGCCACCTGACCTGTCTCATTTCCTAACAGGAGGTCCAGCACTGCCCCTTCTCTAGTTGGTACCTCTATGTATTGCTGCAAAAACCTATCCTGCACACATTTTACAAACTCCAAACCATCCAGCCCATTTACAGAATGTGTTTCCCAGTCGATGTGTGGCAAATTGAAATCTCCCACAATCACTACCGTGTGCTTACTACTAATATGTGCTATCTCCTTACATATTTGCCCTTCCAATTCTCGCTCCCCATTTGGCAGTCTATAATACACCCCTACAAGTGTTGCTACACCTTTCCCACTTCTCAGTTCCACCCAAATAGCCTCCCTAGACCAGCCCTCTAATCAAGCCTTCCACTGTGTACAAACACAGGATAAAGGGAATAATGTTTACTGCATGATAATGTCCAGCAAAGTCCAATTATAGATCGTACGAGGGTCTCCAATGAGATAGATGGGAGGTCATTACCACTCTCTAATTGGTGATAGGATGATTCAGTTGCCTGATAACAGCTGAGAAGAAACTATCTCTGACTCTGGAGGTATGCGTTTTCACACTTCTATACATCTTGCCTGAAGGGAGAGGTGAGAAAAGGTAGTGTCCGGGAGTGAGACTGGGTCCTTGATTATGCTGGTGGCCTTGCCAAGCAGTATGAAGTGTAGATGGAATCAATGGAAGGGAGGTTGGTTTGCATGATGATCTGGGTGCCTCCACAATTATCTGCAATGTCTTGCAGACTTGGATGGAGCTGTTCCCAAACTAAGCTGTGATGGATCTGGATCAAATGCTTTCTGTGGTGCATCTGTTGAAGTTGGCAAGACTTGGGGACATGTCGAACTTCCTTATTTCTGAGGAAGTAGAGACATTTGTGTGCTTTCCAGTCCATTGCATTGATATGGGTGGTCCAGGACAAACTGCTGGTGACATTTACTCCCAGGAATTTGTCCTTTTCAACCATCTCTACTTCGGTTCCCTCAATCTATGTGAACCGCTTTGCTTAATACGTTTATTGGTTCTAAATGCCGAATATGGCTGTTTGGCCAATCGGGTCTACTCCGCCAATCAATCATGGTTGATCTAACTTTCCCTCTCATCCCCATTCTTCTGCATTCTACCCAAAGGTTATGAGGTTCTCAATCTCCTTCCTGTACTCCGTCTCCTTATTAATTGATATCTGGCCCACAATGGTGGTGCCGTCTCCGAATTTGCAAATTAGGTGGATTTGCATTCGCTTGAATAGTCGTGTGTGTACCAGGAGTAAAGAAGGGGACCAGAGGTTTCCATATGTAGACAGCTGCAGTCCACAATCAGTGTTCTCTGCAGACTGAGATACACCGTGATATCTTCCAGTGATGATCGAGAATGGGAACACATTTTCCCTGAAGTCTCATCATTTCCCGTTTAAAGGATTCCCACATGTTGCGTGTTGTTTTATCCATGTAACTGCTTCCAATCTACTTTGGCCGGGTCCTGCCTTACGTTATTGAAAGGGGCCTTCCTTTAGCTTACAATTTGGATATCCAAGCAACCTCGAGATGGGACTGATGAGATCGATCCCCTGGACACTGGCAAGAAGCTGATGGGGGATCGATCTCATCAGTCCCATCTCGAGGTTGCTTGGATATCCACATTGTAAGTGAAAGGAAGGCCCCTTTCAATAATGTAAGGCAGGACCCGGCCTAAGTGGTCATCCTTGTGGCAATCAGTTCATGGTGGGAGAGCGATGAAGCTGGGTTTAGAGACGTGGGATTGGTGCCTGCGTTTATCCGGGAGATGGTGTCATTGGTCAGGGAATGAACGGGAGATTATTGGTGCTCGGGGTTGGTGAGGGTGGAGAGGCAGATGAGGGAGGTGGGGAACAAGAGGCTGGGGACATGAGCTGAACTTGACATTAACACTGAACATCATTCTGTCCCTCAGCCACAGACTCCGCACTCGGTGACCCATGTGTGAACCACACCGTCCTGGATCAGCCCTGGAGGAGCACGAATTGTTCCTGCACTAAGTGCAGCGGTGGGACATGGATGGAGGATAGAAATCTTGCAGTGGGATGGTACAGATTTAACAGGTAACGTGAGGCGATCATTGCTGAAAAATTGGACACTGATGGAGAATGTAAACGGGAGAATGAGGGGCGTGTGAAGGGGAGAGGTTGGGAGATGGGGATCATCATTTGCTGCAATGGGACGGGGCGTCAATACTGAGAACGGGGAGATTCCCCAGACCGGGGAAGACGGAAGCGGAGGGAAAACAACATTGGATTCCGGGGAATATTGAACGGGGACGGGGTGCGGTCAGAATGGCCCTGATTCCGGGTCTTTCTCTGGGTGAACAAACTCCCTCAGTTCAGGGGCTGACTCTCTGATTGTTGTTTCAGTTCCGGTGGATGGAAGATTCCGGAGACTGTCGTTCCGAAGAATCACTGCTCCGGGGGGAGACCAGGCTGGTTAGCCGGTAGGGTCAGAGTTTACAACACATGGTCTCAGTTATTGTCGTGGAGGGTCAGACTGATGACCCAGATCTCTCCAGTGGGCCCCTCGCATGGACACGGAACCCAAACTCCCTGAGAGGTTCCCCCACAGTCACTCAGACCCTGGATCCTCATGGAGTGCGGTGGGGAAGCTCCAGCTTCCTGGTGTTTTCCGGCAGTGGGGCTACGGATCCCATCCGCCCGCTGTCCCTGCTCCAGATCAGAGCCGGAGCAGTTTCTGTGGAGGAGCAGCTCCCAGGGAGCTGGGCCCGTCTCAGGACACCCACAGTTCAGCAACGAGGTGGAGAAATTAAATACACACAACATTTAGTACAAATGTGCTGATGTTGTGTGAATGAAGTGTTTGTGATGTGTCGTGGCTAAAATTATTGCAATCAAGTGACTTTTCCGATGAGGCTGAACTAAAAAATACATACTGTAATTAGTGATGTCATACGCCACGGAAATGGGCCCTTCGTCCCATGCCGAGCATGATGTCCCCTCTGAGCTACTAATTCGGCCCCTGTCCCTCTAAACCTTTCATGTTTGCTCATCACTGGCTGTCAGCACCATCAGGCCGGGGGGGGGGGAGGCTTGTGTTTCCAGTCCAGACCTCGGCACCCTAGGGTGTCAGCACCAGGAGCCGGGCTCAGGCAGCAGGGGCGGCTGTGGGGTGTGTGGTTGGGGAGGGTGAGGGCAGCAGCTCACTGCTGACTGAGGCAGGTCAGACCCGACCGTGGCTTGTGATCACTGCCTTACACTGGCTCCACATTCACATTCCCCACCGCACTGTGGCACTGGGTACATTTTACAATGTTTATAATCCTCATTCCAGGTCGCCATCCCAGCGTGAGAGAGGGGGAGGTGACCAGGACAGTCTGTTTCACCAAGGATAAAAATATCTGTGAGAAACATCAGGAGATCAGGGTGAAGAACTGCACCGGTTACTTTGTGTATCAGCTGTGGCCGTCACCCAACACCTCCACTGTGTATTGCACAGGTAGGTCCCCGTTCGCCAGTCACACGGGTTCTCCTCCCCCGGTCTGACCTGTGACCCCACCTTGTCCAATCGCTCCGTGGGTTCCAGCCTCTCCCCCTCACCCCTGTACCTATGCTTCCCTCCCCTTCATGGAAACATCACTCTCCCGCTCCATCCGGACTCTCCCTCCAACCATGTCCCCTCCCCTTGGTAGAGTCCACTCCCCTCGGTCTGCCCCCTGTACAGACACTCTCCCCTCCCTCCCCCAATCCTGCTCAATAACGTCTCTCTCTCTCTCTGAGCTCGCGCTCTCTCCTTCTCTAGAGAGAGAGAAGAGCGCGAGAGCGAGATAGCTCGCTCGAGCGAGCGAGAGAGAGCGAGAGCAAGAGATCTCGCGCGAGAGCAGAGCTCTAGGAGAGAGAGAGAGCGAGACGAGCGAGAGCGAGAGCGAGAGGAAGCGAGAGCGAGAGGGATCCGATAGCGCTAAGATCGTCGCTCTCTCGCAGAGAGAGCGAGAGAGGAGAGAGAGACGAGTCAAGCTCCGAGACCTCTTCCCCACACTACATCTCCTACTCACCACTCTCCTCCTCCCACCCCATCCCTCTCTCCCCCACTCCCTTCCCTCTCCTCCCTTCCCTCCCCCACCACCAACGGGTCTGCACTTGGTCTAGTAACCTATAAAGATGTTGTCATCAAACATAATTACTTACAGACATTGCGTCTAACAAACTCTATGGGGAAGGATGGCAATGGATTAAACGCTGTGAATTACATTGTCTAAACACCATGAGGTACACTTTCTGAGCTGGACTTCCTTGTTTATGACAACTTCCTGTATAACAGGAAATGTAACAAAGCTGCTGTACCAGAACTTCCAGCAGGTGGCATTAATACTTGTAAACAAAATACAGTCCAGTACACTCCCCTCTCTTCCAGCTTTCCCGCATCCTGCAATTGGTCTGAGGAAGGCTCCTGACCTGAAACGCCACCTATCTATGTTCCCCAGAACTGCTGCCTGACCCACTGAGTGACTCCAGCACTGTGTGTCCTTCACATTAAACCAGTCGGGTTCAGTGGAAATGGATGATTCCGTTGTGTGATGTATAAGAGTGTTAAAGGAATACGGTCCGAGACTCTTGATAGGCTGGCACCACCATTGTACCGAGCGTGCTGGATCAGTGGGGTATTACTGGAGTAACAGACATGTGGTGAAATAATCTGAGGATTGAGCAGAGACACTGTTGTCCCTGGAACACATTGAGGACACATCCAGTAGAACAGATGAGGGAACATGTGGCTGGGCTGTGGGGGATTTTCAGAAAGCATTTAGTACGTTCCTGTACAAGAGGCTGGTCAACAAGGTCAGAGCACAGAGAATTGTTCACACACTGACATGGATTGAGAATTGGCTTTTGGACAGAGAGCAACAGGTGGGAATAAGCAGACCATTCTCAGGTTGGCAGCAGTGACGTGTGGGTACAAGAGGGCTCAATGCATGGGCCCTGGTGAGTCACAGTCTGTATCAATAACTTGGCTGGGACGATCATCTGTGGACAGAGATACACCGTGATATCTCCCACTGACCAGCAGTGTCCCTCACTGTGGCCCCTGGGGCCGAGCCTGGGTCCCCCTCCCTGGGTCCGAGATATCCCCTATACCCCTCCCCCCCTCAATGGACCCAAACTGACCCACAACACCTCCCCAATGACCGAATGTTGTCCACCCCCCCCCCCCGGGACCAATACCACCCCTCGAACCTCAACCTAAACCATCCCCTATTCCCTTCCCCAGCGAGTACAGAGAAGGTTCACCTGACTGATTCCTGGGATGTCAGGATTTTCACATGAAGAAAGACTGTACCTGCCTTCTCTCCATAACCCCTGATCCCTTTATCCACAAAGGCCACATCTACATCCCTCTTAAATATAACCAATGAACTGGCCTCAACTACCTTCTGTGGCAGAGAATTCCAGAGATTCACCACTCTCTGTATGAAAAATGTTTTCCTCATCTTGGTCCTAAAAGATTTACCTCTTATCCTTAAACTGTGACCCCTTGTTCTGGACTTCCCCAACATCGGGAATAATCTTCCTGCATCTAGCCTGTCCAACCGCCTAAGAATGTTGTAAGTTTCTATAAGATACCCCCTCAATCTTCTAAATTCTAGCGAGTACAAACCGAGTCTATCCAGTCTTTCTTCATATGAAAGTCCTGACATCAGTCTGGTTAACCTTCTCTGTACTCCCTCTATTGCAAGAATGTATTTCCTCAGATTAGGAGACCAAAACTGTACGCAATACTCCAGGCGTGGTCTCACCAACTGCAGTAGAACCTCCCTGCTCCTAAACTCAAATCCTTTTGCTATGAATGCTAACATACCATTTGCTTTCTTCACGTGCTGCTGCACCTGCATGCCTACTTTTAATGACTGGTGTACCATGATACCCAGGTGTCGTTGCATCTCCCCTTTTCCTAATCGGCCACCATTCAGATAATAGTCTACTTTCCTGTTTTTGCCATCAAAGTGGATAACCCCACATTTATCCATATTATACTGCATCTGCCATGCATTTGCCCACTCACCCAGCCTATCCAAGTCACCTTGCAGCCTCCTAGCATCCTCCTCACAGCTAACACTGCCCCCCAGCTTCGTGTCATCCTCGTGTGGAGTGGGGGAGGAGGTGCGGTATGGGGGGAGGGGTGGGTTGATCATCCGTGGACTGAGATACGCTCTGATATATCTCACTGACCCCCAATGTCCCTCGCTCTCCCCTCTGGGACCGAGCCGTCCCCTTCCTCCCCCCCCCCTCCCCCCTCCCCCCAAGCGACCATAGCTGACCGACGCACCCCTAACCCTGACCGCGTCTTCTCATCCCCTCCTCAAGAAAGCAAGAGCTCCCTTGATCCCCAACCTAAGCTGTCCATTCCCCTACCGCACTCCCCGGTACCGAGCCGTCCCCACCCCCCGCCGGCTCAGAACCAGACACAAGCTCAGGTATCAATGATAGAATTATTTTTTTTAACCCAAATTTCCAGTCTCCCTTTTCCCTGACTCTCAATCTGAAGAAGGGTCTCGACCCAAAATGTCTCACTGAGTTCCTCCTGCTTTTTGTGCCCATCTCAGGAGAAAATTAATCCAGGGTAATCCAATCTCTCTTTAAAGCTAATGCCCTCTATTCCAGGCAGCATTCTGGTAAAATGTTGCAGTTACGTAGGATTTTGGTTGGGCTGCATATAGAGTATTGTTATAACCGTTCTGGCTGCCCTATTACAAGAGTGACGTGGAGGCTTTGGACAAGGAGCAGAAGGAGTTTACCAGAATGCTGCCTGGATTAGAGGGCATTAGCTTGAAGGAGACATTGGACTATCCTGGATTGTTTTCTCTGCAGATGGACACACAAACCTGGAGTAACTCAATGAGAACAGACCCACAGATGTTGCCTAACCCACTAGGTTACTCCAGCAATATCTATCTTTAGCATCAACCAGAATCTGCAGTCTTTATTTCTACATTTTTCCGAGTAGATATTTGTGGCAGGTCAATTAACATTTACAAGCCATTTTGACATGTACATGGACAGGAAACGTTTAGAAGAATTTGGGCCAATTTGTGGGCAAATGGAACTAGCTGAGATGTGGCGGCATGGATGAGTTGGGCTGAAGGCCCTGTGTCCATGCTCTAAAGTCTGTGACTGTGGCCAGTCCCTGAAATTCACCCCGATTCGGACTGAGGGGAGTGACGTGGAGTGACAGACATTTCAGGAGAGTGGGTGAAAGGAGACTGGATGATGCTGCTCTTTCCACAGAGCCAGTCCTCCAATTCCCAAACTCTGCTGACTGTCTGATGACCTGTTGTAGTGTTGCCACACTCCCGTGTCTCTATTCCTTTATTCCAGATCACCAGATGTCCACTCAGGGGTCATCGACTGGAGAATATGTCCAGGATTCGACTTCTGTCCCAGTGGGAGACACATCCCCAGGTACCAAACCCTCTCACACATTTCACTTGTCCTCAATAACCCTGTCATGGGGTCATAGAGTGACACAGTATGGAAACAACTCACCCACACCGGCCAACATGTTCCAGACACTCTAGCCCCACCTGCCAACATTTGGTCCATATCCTTCCAAACTTGCCCTATCCACGAACCTATCCAACTGTTTCTTAAATGTTAGGATGGTCCCTGCCACAATTTCCTCCTCTGGCAGTTTGTTGCATACATCCACCACCCATTGTGAGAAAAACTTACCCCTCAGATTCCTATTAAATCTTTTCCCCTTCGCCTTAAACCTATGTTCTCTGGTCCTCAAATCACCTACTTTGGGCAAGAGACTGCAACTATCCGACCAATTCCTCTCATGATCTCATACACCTCTAGAAGTTCACCCCTCATTCTCCGGTGCTCCAAAGAATAGAGTTCCAGTCTACTCAACCTCTGCTAAGAGCTCAGACTCTCTAGCCCTGGCAACATCCTTGATAACTTCTCTCTGCCTTTTCCAGCTTGACAACATCTTTCCTATAACACGGTGTTCAGAACTGAACACAATACTCTAATTGTGGCCCCACCAACGTCGTAAACAACTGCAACATTACCTCCCACCTTGTATACTCGATAACTTGGCTGATAAAGGCCAATGTGCTAAAAGCCTTTTTGACCACCCGATTTACCTGCAACCCCACCTTCAAGGAATAATGCACATACACTCCTGGATCCCACTGCGCCACAATACTACATAGAGCACTACCATTCATTGTGTAGGTCCTGCTCATGTTAGACTTGCCAAAATTCAACCTCACATTTCTGTATTAAATTCCATCCACCTCAGCCCACCTGTCCAATCGATCAAGACCCTGCTGCAATTTTTCACAACCATCTATATTATCGGTAAAATCACACAGTTTTCTATCATCAGCAAACTTGCTATCTCGCCATGTATGACATATTGCCAAATTATTAATACCACACCTGGAGTTTGCGTACAGTTTTCGTCCCCTAATCTGAGGAAGGACATTTTTGCCATAGAGGGAGTACAGAGAATGTTCACCAGACTGATTCCTGGGATGTCAGAACTTTCATATGAAGAAAGACTGGATAGACTCGGCTTGTACTCGCTAGAATTTAGAAGATTGAGGGGGGACCTTATAGAAACTTACATGGAAACATAGAAAATAGGTGCAGGAGTAGGCCATTCGGCCCTTCGAGCCTGCACCGCCAATCATTATGATCATGGCTGATCATCCAACTCAGTATCCTGACCTGCCTTCTCTCCATACCCCCTGATCCCTTAAGCCACAAGGGCCACATCTCACTCCCTCTTAAATATAGCCAATGAACTGGCCTCAACTACCTTCTGTGGCACAGTATTACAGAGATTCACCACTCTCTGTGTGAAAAATGTTTTTCTCATCTTGGTCCTAAAAGATTTCCCCCTTATCCTTAAAATGTGACCTCTTGTTCTGGACTTCCCCAACATCGGGAACAATCTTCCTGCATCTAGCCTGTCCAACCGCTTAAGAATTTTGTAAGTTTCTATAAGATCCCCCCCTCAATCTTCTAAATTCTAGCGAGTACAAGCCGAGTCTATCCAGTCTTTCTTCATTTGAAAGTCCTGAAATCCCAGGAATCAGTCAGGTGAACCTTCTATGCACTCACTCTATGGCAAGAATGTCTTTACTCAGATTAGGAGACCAAAACTGTACGCAACACTCCAGGTGTGGTCTCACCATGAACCTGTACAACTGCAGTTGAACCTCCCTGCTCCTATACTCAAATCCTTTTGCTATGAATGCTAACATACCATTCATTTTCTTCATTGCCTGCTGCACCTGCATGCCTAATTTTAATGACTGGTGTACCATGACACCCAGGCCTCGTTGCATCTCCCCGTTTCCTGTGTTTGCCATCAAAGTGGATAACATCACATTTATCTACATTATACTGCATCTGCCATGCATTTTCCCACTCACCCAGCCTATCTAAGTCACCTTGCAGCCTCCTAGCATCCTCCTCACAGCTAAACTGCCCCCCAGCTTCGTGTCATCCTCGTGTGGAGTGGGGAGGAGGTGCGTTGTGGGGGGAGGTGTGGGACGATCATCCGTGGACTGAGATACGCTCTGATATCTCTCACTGACACCCAGTGTCCCTCGTTCTCCCCTCTGGGACCAAGCCGTCCCCTTCCACAAACCCCCCCACCCCCCCTCCCCACCCATCCCCCAAGCGACCCTGGCTGACCTACGTACCCCTAACTCTGACTGTGTCTTCTCATCCCCTCCTCCAGAAAGCAAGAGCTCCCTTGATTCCCAACCTAAGTTGTTTATTCCCCGGCCGCACTACCCGGTACCGAGCCGTCCCCTGGATTGTTTTCTCTGCAGATGGACACAAAAAGCTGGAGTAACTCAGTGAGAAGAGACCCACAGATGTTGCCTAATCCACTAGTTTACTCCAGCAATATCTATCTTTAGTATCAACCAGCATCTGCAGTCTTTATTTCTACATTTTTCAGAGCAGATAGTTGAGGCAGGTCTAATAACATTTACAAGCCATTTTGACATGTACATGGACAGGAACGGTTTAGAGGAATTTGGGCCAATTTGTGGGCAAATTGAACTAGCTGAGTTGTGGCGGCATGGATGAGTTGGGCTGAAGGGCCTGTTTCCATGTTCTATAATCTGTGACAGTAGCCAGTCCCTGAAATTCACCCTGATTCGGACTGAAGGGAGTGACGTGGAGTGACAGACATTTCAGGAGAGTGGGTGAAAGGAGACTGGATGATGCTGCTCTCTTCACAGAGCCAATCCTCCAATTCCCAAACTCTGCTGACTGTCTGATGACCTGTTGTAGTGTTGCCACACTCCCGTGTCTTTGTTCCTTTATTCCAGATCCCCAGATGTCCACAGTGGAACAGACCCAGGGATCATCGACTGGAGAATCCTGTCCAGGATTCGACTTCTGTCCCAGTGGGAGACACATCCTCAGGTACCAAACCCTCTCACACATTTTCACTTGTCCTCGTTAACCCTGTCATGGGGATCATAGAGTGATACAGTGTGGAAACAACTCACCCACACCGGCCAACATGTTCCACCCACACTAGCACCACCTGCCAGCATTTGGTCCATATCCCTCCAAACGTGTCCTATCCTCGTACCTGTCTAACTGTTTCTTAAATGTTAGGATGGACCCTGCCATAATTTCCTCCTCCGGCAGCTTGTTGCATACATTGACCACCCATTGTGAGAAAAGGTTACCCCTCAGATTCCTATTAAATCTTTTCCCCTTCACCTTAAACCTATGTTCTCTGCTCCTCAAATCACCTACTTTGGGCAAGAGACTGCATCTACACGACCAATTCCTCTCATGATCTCATACACCTCTAGAAGATCACCCCTCATCCTCCTGTGCTCCAAAGAATAGAGTTCCAGTCTACTCAACCTCTGCCAAGAGCTCAGACTCTCTAGCCCTGGCAACATCCTCCAAATCTGAGGAAGGACATTATTGCCATAGAGGGAGTGCAGAGAATGTTCACCAGACTGATTCCTGGGATGTCAGGACTGTCTTATGAAGAAAGACTGGATAGACTTGGTTTATACTCTCTAGAATTTAGGAGATTGAGAGGGGATCTTATAGAAACATACAACATTCTTAAGGGGTTGGACAGGCTAGATGCAGGAAGATTGCTCCCGATGTTGGGGAAGTCCAGGACAAGGGGTCACAGCTTAAGGATAAGGGGGAAATTCTTTAAAACCGAGATGAGAAGGACTTTTTTCACACAGAGAGTGGTGAATCTCTGGAACTCTCTGCCACAGAGGGTAGTCGAGGCCAGTTCATTGGCTATATTTAAGAGGGAGTAAGTAGTGGCCCTTGTGGCTAAGGGGATCAGAGGGTATGGAGAGAAGGCAGGTACGGGATACTGAGTTGGATGATCAGCCATGATCATATTGAATGGCGGTGCAGGCTCGAAGGGCCGAATGGCCTACTCCTGCACCAAATTTCTATGTTTCTATGTTTCTACCTTTTCCAGCTTGACAACATCTTTCCTATAACACGGTGTCCTGAACTGAACACGATACTATTAATTGTGGCCTCACCAACGTCGTAAACAACTGCAACTTGACCTCCCACCTTATATACTCGATACCTTGTCTGATAAAGGCCAATGTGCTAAAAGCCTTTTTGACCACCCGATTTACCTGCAACCCCACCTTCATGGAATAATGCACCTACACTCCTGGATCCCACTGCTCCACAATACTCCATAGAGCACTACCATTCACTGTGTAGGTCCTGCTCATGTTAGACTTCCCAAAATTCAAGCTCACATTTCTGTATTAAATTCCATCCACCTCACCCCACCTGTCCAATCGATCAAGACCCTGCTGCAATTTTTCACAACCATCTATATTATCGGTAAAATCACACACTTTTGTATCATCAGCAAACTTGCTATCTCGCCATGTATGACATTTTGCCAAATTATTGATACCACACCTGGAGTATTGCGTACAGTTTTCGTCCCCTAATCTGAGGAAGGACATTCTTGCCATAGAGGGAGTACAGAGAAGGTTCACTAGACTGATTCCTGGGATGTCAGAACATTCATATGAAGAAAGACTGGATAGACTCGGCTTGTAATGGCTAGAATTTAGAAGTTTGAGGGGGGATCTTATAGAAACTTACATGGAAACATAGAAAATAGGTGCAGGAGTAGGCCATTCGGCCCTTCGAGCCTGCACCGCCATTCAATATGATCATGGCTGATCATCCATCTTAGTATCCTGTACCTGCCTCATCTCCATACCCCCTGATCCCTTTAGCCATAAGGGCCACATCTAACTCCCTCTTAAATATAGCCAATGAACTGGCCTCAACTACCTTCTGTCGCAGAGAATTACAGAGATTCACCATTCTCCGTGTGAAAAATGTTTTTCTCATCTTGGTCCTAAAAGATTTCCCCCTTATCCTTAAACAGTGACCCCTTGTTCTGGACTTCCTCAACATCGGGAACAATCTTCCTGCATCTAGCCTGTCCAACCGCTTAAGAATTTTGTAAGTTACTATAAGATCCCCCGCTCAATCTTCTAAATTCTAGCGAGTACAAGCCGAGTCTATCCAGTCTTTCTTCATTTGAAAGTCCTGAAATCCCAGGAATCAGTCTGGTGAACCTTCTCTGTACTCCCTCTATGGCAAGAATGTATTTACTCAGATTAGGAGACCAAAACTGTACGCAATGCTCCAGGTGTGGTCTCACCATGACCCTGTACACCTGCAGTTGAACCTCCCTGCTCCTATACTCAAATCCTTTTGCTATGAATGCTGACATACCATTCGCTTTCTTCACTGCCTGCTGCACCTGCATGCCTACTTTTAATGACTGGTGTACCATGACACCCAGGTCTCGTTGCATCTCCCCTTTCCTGTTTTTGCCATCAAAGTGGATAACCTCACATTTATCCACATTATACTGCATCTGCCATGCATTTGCCCACTCACCCAGCCTATCCAAGTCACCTTGCAGCCTCCTAGCATCCTCCTCACAGCTAACACTGCCCCCCAGCTTCGTGTCATCCTCGTGTATAGTGGGGAGGAGGTGCGTTGTGGGGGGAGGTGTGGGACGATCATCCGTGGACTGAGATACGCTCTGATATCTCTCACTGACACCCAGTGTCCCTCGTTCTCCCCTCTGGGACCAAGCCGTCCCCCCCCCCCCAAGCGACCCTAGCTGACCTACGCACCCCTAACCCTGACCGTGTCTTCTCATCCCCTCCTCCAGAAAGCAAGAGCTCCCTTGATTCCCAACCTAAGTTGTCTATTCCCCCGCCGCACTCCCCGGTACCGAGCCGTCCCCTGGATTGTTTTCTCTGCAGATGGACACAAAAAGCTGGAGTAACTCAGTGAGAACAGACCCACAGATGTTGCCTAACCCACTAGGTTACTCCAGCAATATCTATCTTTAGTATCAACCAGCATCTGCAGTCTTTATTTCTACATTTTTCAGAGCAGATAGTTGAGGCAGGTCTAATAACATTTACAAGCCATTTTGACATGTACATGGACAGGAAAGGTTTAGAGGAATTTGGGCCAATATGTGGGCAAATGGAACTAGCTGAGTTGTGGCGGCATGGATGAGTTGGGCTGAAGGGCCTGTTTCCATGTTCTATAATCTGTGACAGTAGCCAGTCCCTGAAATTCACCCTGATTCGGACTGAAGGGAGTGACGTGGAGTGACAGACATTTCAGGAGAGTGGGTGAAAGGAGACTGGATGATGCTGCTCTCTCCACAGAGCCAGTCCTCCAATTCCCAAACTCTGCTGACTGTCTGATGACCTGTTGTAGTGTTGCCACACTCCCGTGTCTCTGTTCCTTTATTCCAGATCCCCAGATGTCCACAGTGGAACAGACCCATGGATCATCGACTGGAGAATCTGTCCAGGATTCGACTTCTGTCCCAGTGAGAGACACATCCTCAGGTACCAAACCCTCTCACACACTTTCACTTGTCCTCATTAACCCTGTCATGGGGGTCATAGAGTGATACAGTGTGGAAACAACTTGCCCACACCGGCCAACATGTTCCAGCCACACTAGCCCCAATAGCCCCATCTGCCAGCATTTGGTCCATATCCTTCCAAACTTGTCCTATCCATGTACCTATCTAACTGTTTTTTAAATGTTCGGATGGTCCCTGCCACAATTTCCTCCTCTGGCAGCTTGTTGCATACATCCACCACCCATTGTGAGAAAAAGTTACCCCTCAGATTCCTATTAAATCTTTTCCCCTTCACCTTAAACCAATGTTCTCTGGTCCTCAAATCACCTACTTTGGGCAAGAGACTGCATCTACCCGATCAATTCCTCTCATGATCTCATACACCTCTAGAAGATCACCCCTCATCCTCCTGTTCTCCAAAGAATAGAGTTCCAGTCTACTCAACCTCCGCCAAGAGCTCAGACTCTCTAGCCCTGGCAACATCATTGTAAATCTTCTCTCTACCTTTTCCAGCTAGACAACATCGTTCCTATAACACGGTGTCCAGAACTGAACATAATACTCTAATTGTGGCCTCACCAACGTCGTAAACAACTGCAACATGACCTCCCACCTTGTATACTCGATACCTTGGCTGATAAAGGCCAATGTGCTAAAAGCCTTTTTGACCACCCGATTTACCTGCAACCCCACCTTCAAGGAATAATGCACCTACACTCCTGGATCCCACTGCTCCACAATACTCCCTAGAGCACTACCATTCACTGTGTAGGTCCTGCTCATGTTAGACTTCCAAAAATTCAACCTCACATTTCTGTATTAAATTCCATCCACCTCAGCCCACCTGTCCAATCGATCAAGACCCTGTTGCAATTTTTCACAACCATCTATATTATCGGTAAAATCACACACTTTTGTATCATCAGCAAACTTGTTATCTCGCCATGTATGACGACCTGGAGTATTGCGTACAGTTTTGGTCCCCTAATCTGAGGAAGGACATTCTTGCCATAGAGGGAGTACAGAGAAGGTTCACCAGACTGATTCCTGGGATGTCAGAACATTCATATGAAGAAAGACTGGATAGACTCGGCTTGTACTCGCTAGAATTTAGAAGTTTGAGGGGGGATCTTATAGAAACTTACATGGAAACATAGAAAATAGGTGCAGGAGTAGGCCATTCGGCCCTTCGAGCCTGCACCGCCAATCAATATGATCATGGCTGATCATCCAACTCAGTATCCTGTACCTGCCTTCTCTCCATACCCCCTGATCCCTTTAGCCATAAGGGCCACATCTAACTCCCTCTTAAATATAGCCAATAAACTGGCCTCAACTGCCTTCTGTGGCAGATAATTACAGAGATTCACCACTCTCTGTGTGAAAAATGTTTTTCTCATCTTGGTCCTAAAAGATTTCCCCCTTTTCCTTAAACAGTGACCCCTTGTTCTGGACTTCCCCAACATCGGGAACAATCTTCCTGCATCTAGCCTGTCCAACCGCTTAAGAATTTTGTAAGTTTCTATAAGATTCCCCCCTCAATCTTCTAAATTCTAGCGAGTACAAGCCGAGTCTATCCAGTCTTTCTTCATATGAAAGTCCTGACATCCCAGTAATCAGTCTGGTTAACCTTCTCTGTACTCCCTCTATGGCAAGAATGTCTTTACTCAGATTAGGAGACCAAAACTGTACGCAATACTCCAGGTGTGGTCTCACCATGACCCTGTACAACTGCAGTAGAACCTCCCTGCTCCTATACTCAAATCCTTTTGCTATGAATGCTAACATACCATTTCCCTTTCTTCACTGCCTGCTTCACCTGCATGCGTACTTTTAATGACTAGTGTACCATGACACCCAGGTCTCGTTGCATCTCCCCTTTTCCTGTGTTTGCCATCAAAGTGGATAACATCACATTTATCTACATTATACTGCATCTGCCATGCATTTTCCCACTCACCCAGCCTATCTAAGTCACCTTGCAGCCTCCTAGCATCCTCCTCACAGCTAAACTGCCCCCAGCTTCGTGTCATCCTCGTGTGGAGTGGGGAGGAGGTGCGTTGTGGGGGGAGGTGTGGGACGATCATCCGTGGAATGAGATACGCTCTGATATCTCTCACTGCCACCCAGTGTCCCTCGTTCTCCCCTCTGGGACCAAGCCGTCCCCTTCCACCAACCCCCCCCCCCCCCCTCCCCACCCATCCCCCAAGCGACCCTGGCTGACCTACGCACCCCTAACCCTGACCGTGTCTTCTCATCCCCTCCTCCAGAAAGCAAGAGCTCCCTTGATTCCCAACCTAAGTTGTTTATTCCCCGGCCGCACTACCCGGTACCGAGCCGTACCCTGGATTGTTTTCTCTGGAGATGGACACAAACAGCTGGAGTAACTCAGTGAGAACAGACCCACAGATGTTGCCTAATCCATTAGGTTACTCCAGCAATATCTCTCTTTGGTATAAACCAGCATCTGCAGTCTTTATTTCTACATTTTTCAGAACAGATAGTTGAGGCAGGTATAATACCATTTACAAGCCATTTTGACAAGTACATGGACAGGAAAGGTTTAGAGGAATTTGGGCCAATTTGTGGGCAAATGGAACTAGCTGAGATGTGGCGGCATGGATGAGTTGGGCTGAAGGGCCTGTTTCCATGTTCTATAATCTGTGACTGTGGCCAGTCCCTGAAATTCACCCTGATTCGGACTGAAGGGAGTGACGTGGAGTGACAGACATTTCAGGAGAGTGGGTGAAAGGAGACTGGATGATGCTGCTCTCTTCACAGAGCCAGTCCTCCAATTCCCAAACTCTGCTGACTGTCTGATGACCTGTTGTAGTGTTGCCACACTCCCGTGTCTTTGTTCCTTTATTCCAGATCCCAAGATGTCGACAGTGGAACAGACCCAGGGATCATCGACTGGAGAATCCGTCCAGGATTCGACTTCTGTCCCAGTGGGAGACACATCCTCAGGTACCAAACCCTCCCACACACTTTCACTTGTCCTCATTAACCCTGTCATGGGGGTCATAGAGTGATACAGTGTGGAAACAACTCACCCACACAGGCCAACATGTTCCAGCCACACTAGCCCCACTAGCCCCATCTGCCAGCATTTGGTCCATATCCTTCCAAACTTGTCCTATCCATGTACCTATCTAACTGTTTCTTAAATGTTCGGATGGTCCCTGCCACAATTTCCTCCTCTGGCAGCTTGTTGCATACATCCACCACCCATTGTGAGAAAAAGTTACCCCTCAGATTCCTATTAAATCTTTTCCCCTTCACCTTAAACCAATGTTCTCTGGTCCTCAAATCACCTACTTTGGGCAAGAGACTGCATCTAGCCGATCAATTCCTCTCATGATCTCATACACCTCTAGAAGATCACCCCTCATCCTCCTGTGCTCCAAAGAATAGAGTTCCAGTCTACTCAACCTCTGCCAAGAGCTCAGACTCTCTAGCCCTGGCAACATCCTTGTAAATCTTCTCTCTACCTTTTCCAGCTTGACAACATCTTTCCTATAACACGGTGTCCAGAACTGAACACAATACTCTAATTGTGGCCTCACCAACGTCGTAAACAACTGCAACATGACCTCCCACCTTATATACTCGATACCTTGGCTGATAAAGGCCAATGTTCTAAGCCTTTTTACCACCCGATTTACCTGCAACCCCACCTTCAAGGAATAATGCACCTACACTCCTGGATCCCACTGCTCCACAATACTCCATAGAGCACTACCATTCACTGTGTAGGTCCTGCTCATGTTAGACTTCCCAAAATTCAAGCTCACATTTCTGTATTAAATTCCATCCACCTCAGCCCACCTGTCCAATCGATCAAGACCCTGCTGCAATTTTTCACAACCATCTATATTATCGGTAAAATCACACACTTTTGTATCATCAGCAAACTTGCTATCTCGCCATGTATGACATCTTGCCAAATTATTGATACCACACCTGGAGTATTGCGTACAGTTTTCGTCCCCTAATCTGAGGAAGGACATTCTTGCCATAGAGGGAGTACAGAGAAAGTTCACCAGACTGATTCCTGGGATGTCAGAACTTTCATATGAAGAAAGACTGGATAGACTCGGCTTGTACTCGCTAGAATTTAGAAGATTGAGGGGGGATCTTATAGAAACTTACATGGAAACATAGAAAATAGGTGCAGGAGTAGGCCATTTGGCCCTTCGAGCCTGCACCGCCAATCAATATGATCATGGCTGATCATCCAACTCAGTATCCTGACCTGCCTTCTCTCCATACCCCCTGATCCCTTTAGCCATAAGGGCCACATCTCACTCCTTCTTAAATATAGCCAATGAACTGGCCTCAACTATCTTCTGTGGCAGAGTATTACAGAGATTCACCACTCTCTGTGTGAAAAATGTTTTTCTCATCTTGGTCCTAAAAGATTTCCCCCTTATCCTTAAACAGTGACCCCTTGTTCTGGACTTCTCCAACTTCGGGAACAATCTTCCTGCATCTAGCCTGTCCAACCTATTAAGAATTTTGTAAGTTTCTATAAGATCCCCCCCTCAATCTTCTAAATTCTAGCGAGTACAAGCCGAGTCTATCCAGTCTTTCTTCATTTGAAATTCCTGAAATCCCAGGAATCAGTCTGGTGAACCTTCGCTGTACTCCCTCTATGGCAAGAATGTCTTTACTCAGATTAGGAGACCAAAACTGTACGCAATACTCCAGGTGTGGTTTCACCATGACCCTGTACAACTGCAGTTGAACCTCCCTGCTCCTATACTCAAATCCTCTTGCTATGAATGCTAACATACCATTCGCTTTCTGCACTGCCTGCTGCACCTGCATGCCTACTTTTAATGACTGGTGTACCATGACACCCAGGTCTCGTTGCATCTCCCCTTTTCCTGTTTTTGCCATCAAAGTGGATAACCTCACATGTATCCACATTATACTGCATCTGCCATGCATTTGCCCACTCACCCAGCCTATCGAAGTCACCTTGCAGCCTCCTAGCATCCTCCTCACACCTAACACTGCCCCCCAGCTTCGTGTCATCCTCGTGTGGAGTGGGGAGGAGGTGCGTTGTGGGGGGAGGTGTGGGACGATCATCCGTGGACTGATATACGCTCTGATATCTCTCACTGACACCCAGTGCCCCTCGTTCTCCCCTCTGGGAACAATCCGCCCCTCCCCCCCCCCCCCAAAGCGACCCTGGCTGACCTACGCACCCCTAACCCTGACCGTGTCTTCTCATCCCCTCCTCCAGAAAGCAAGAGCTCCCTTGATTCCCAACCTAAGTTGTCTATTCCCCCGCCGCACTCCCCTGTACCGAGTCGTCCCCTGGATTGTTTTCTCTGCAGATGGACACAAAAAGCTGGAGTAACTCAGTGAGAAGAGACCCACAGATGTTGCCTAATCCACTAGTTTACTCCAGCAATATCTATCTTTAGTATCAACCAGCATCTGCAGTCTTTATTTCTACATTTTTCAGAGCAGATAGTTGAGGCAGGTCTAATAACATTTACAAGCCATTTTGACATGTACATGGACAGGAAAGGTTTAGAGTAATTTGGGCCAATATGTGGGCAAATGGAACTAGCTGAGTTGTGGCGGCATGGATGAGTTGGGCTGAAGGGCCTGTTTCCATGTTCTATAATCTGTGACAGTAGCCAGTCCCTGAAATTCACCCTGATTCGGACTGAAGGGAGTGACGTGGAGTGACAGACATTTCAGGAGAGTGGGTGAAAGGAGACTGGATGATGCTGCTCTCTTCACAGAGCCAATCCTCCAATTCCCAAACTCTGCTGACTGTCTGATGACCTGTTGTAGTGTTGCCACACTCCCGTGTCTTTGTTCCTTTATTCCAGATCCCCAGATGTCCACAGTGGAACAGACCCAGGGATCATCGACTGGAGAATCCGTCCAGGATTCGACTTCTGTCCCAGTGGGAGACACATCCTCAGGTACCAAACCCTCTCACACACTTTCACTTGTCCTCATTAACCCTGTCATGGGGGTTATAGAGTGATACAGTGTGGAAACAACTTGCCCACACCGGCCAACATGTTCCAGCCACACTAGCCCCACTAAATCTGCCAGCATTTGGTCCATATCCTTCCAAACTTGTCCTATCCATGTACCTATCTAACTGTTTCTTAAATGTTCGGATGGTCCCTGCCACAATTTCCTCCTCTGGCAGCTTGTTGCATACATCCACCACCCATTGTGAGAAAAAGTTACCCCTCAGATTCCTATTAAATCTTTTCCCCTTCACCTTAAACCAATGTTCTCTGGTCCTCAAATCACCTACTTTGGGCAAGAGACTGCATCTACCCGATCAATTCCTCTCATGATCTCATACACCTCTAGAAGATCACCCCTCATCCTCCTGTGCTCCAAAGAATAGAGTTCCAGTCTACTCAACCTCTGCCAAGAGCTCAGACTCTCTAGCCCTGGCAACATCCTCCAAATCTGAGGAAGGACATTATTGCCATAGAGGGAGTGCAGAGAAGGTTCACCAGACTGATTCCTGGGATGTCAGGACTGTCTTATGAAGAAAGACTGGATAGACTTGGTTTATACTCTCTAGAATTTAGGAGATTGAGAGGGGATCTTATAGAAACATACAACATTCTTAAGGGGTTGGACAGGCTAGATGCAGGAAGATTGCTCCCGATGTTGTGGAAGTCCAGGACAAGGGGTCACAGCTTAAGGATAAGGGGGAAATCCTTTAAAACCGAGATGAGAAGAACTTTTTTCACACAGAGAGTGGTGAATCTCTGGAACTCTCTGCCACAGAGGGTAGTCGAGGCCAGTTCATTGGCTATATTTAAGAGGGAGTTAGAAGTGGCCCTTGTGGCTAAGGGGATCAGAGGGTATGGAGAGAAGGCAGGTACGGGATACTGAGTTGGATGATCAGCCATGATCATATTGAATGGCGGTGCAGGCTCGAAGGGCCGAATGGCCTACTCCTGCACCAAATTTCTATGTTTCTATGTTTCTACCTTTTCCAGCTTGACAACATCTTTCCTATAACACGGTGTCCTGAACTGAACACAATACTATTAATTGTGGCCTCACCAACGTCGTAAACAACTGCAACATGGCCTCCCACCTTATATACTCGATACCTTGGCTGATAAAGGCCAATGTGCTAAAAGCCTTTTTGACCGCCCGATTTACCTGCAACCCCACCTTCATGGAATAATGCACCTACACTCCTGGATCCCACTGCTCCACAATACTCCATAGAGCACTACCATTCACTGTGTAGGTCCTGCTCATGTTAGACTTCCCAAAATTCAAGCTCACATTTCTGTATTAAATTCCATCCACCTCAGCCCACCTGTCCAATCGATGAAGACCCTGCTGCAAATTTTCACAACCATCTATATTACTGGTAAAATCACACACTTTTGTATCATCAGCAAACTTGCTATCTCGCCATGTATGACATCTTGCCAAATTATTGATACCACACCTGGAGTATTGCGTACAGTTTTCGTCCCCTAATCTGAGGAAGGACATTCTTGCCATAGAGGGAGAACAGAGAAAGTTCACCAGACTGATTCCTGGGATATCAGAACTTTCATATGAAGAAAGACTGGATAGACTCGGCTTGTACTCGCTAGAATTTAGAAGTTTGAGGGGGGATCTTATAGAAACTTACATGGAAACATAGAAAATAGGTGCAGGAGTAGGCCATTCGGCCCTTCGAGCCTGCACCGCCATTCAATATGATCATGGCTGATCATCCAACTCAGTATCCTGTACCTGCCTTCTCTCCATACCCCCTGATCCCTTTAGCCACAAGGGCCACATCTAACTCCCTCTTAAATATAGCCAATGAACTGGCCTCAACTACCTTCTGTGGCAGAGAATTCCAGAGATTCACCACTCTCTGTGTGAAAAATGTTTTTCTCATCTCGGTCCTAAAAGATTTCCCCCTTATCCTTAAACTGTGACCCCTTGTTCTGGACTTCCCCAACATCGGGAACAATCTTCCTGCATCTAGCCTGTCCAACCCTTTAAGAATTTTGTAAGTTTCTATAAGATCCCCCCTCAATCTTCTAAATTCTAGCGAGTACAAGCCGAGTCTATCCAGTCTTTCTTCATATGAAAGTCCTGACATCCCAGGAATCAGTCTGGTGAACCTTCTCTGTACTCCCTCTATGGCAAGAATGTCTTTCCTCAGATTAGGAGACCAAAACTGTACGCAATACTCCAGGTGTGGTCTCACCAAGACCCTGTACAACTGCAGTAGAACCTCCCTGCTCCTATACTCAAATCCTTTTGCTATGAATGCTAACATACCATTCGCTTTCTTCACTGCCTGCTGCACCTGCATGCCTACTTTCAATGACTGGTGTACCATGACACCCAGGTCTCGTTGCATCTCCCCTTTTCCTAATCGGCCACCATTCAGATAATAGTCTACTTTCCTGTTTTTGCCATCAAAGTGGATAACCTCACATTTATCCACATTATACTGCATCTGCCATGCATTTCCCCACTCACCCAGCCTATCCAAGTCACCTTGCAGCCTTCAGGCATCCTCCTCACAGCTAACACTGCCCCCCAGCTTAGTGTCATCCGCAAACTTGGAGATATTGCCTTCAATTCCCTCATCCAGATCATTAATATATATTGTAAATAGCTGGGGTCCCAGCACTGAGCCTTGCGGTACCCCACTAGTCACTGCCTGCCATTGTGAAAAGGACCCGTTTACTCCTACTCTTTGCTTCCTGTTTGCCAGCCAGTTCTCTATCCACATCAATACTGAACCCCCAATGCCGTGTGCTTTAAGTTTGTAAACTAGTCTCTTATGTGGGAAGCACTCAGACCCAGCATGTAGGGGGGATAGAAGAAAAAGATAATAAACAGAATAAGACGTGGTGGGTTTCTTAAATGTGTAAGCAGAGAGACAGAGGGGTGTAAAATGAGGGTAGAAGCAATAGGTAGCAAGGTGAATAGTAAAAGTGGCAGGCAGACAAATCCAGATCAAAAATCAAAAAGGGCCACTTTTCAACATAATTGTATAAGTGTTGTAAAAACAAGCCTGAAGGCTTTGTGTCTCAATGCAAGGAGCATTCGTCATAAGGTGGATGAGTTGAATGTGCAGATAGCTATTAATGACTATGATATAGTTGGGATCACGGAGACATGGCTCCAGGGTGACCAAGGCTGGGAGCTAAACATCCAGGGATATTCAATATTCAGGATGGATAAGACAGAAAGGAAAAGGAAGTGGGGTAGCGCTGCTGGTTAGAGAGGAGTTTAACGCAATGGAAAGGAAGGACATTAGCTTGGAGGATGTGGAATCGATATGGGTAGAGTTGCAAAACATTAAGGGGCAGAAAATGCTAGTGGGTGTTGTGTACAGGCCACCTAACGGTAGTAGTGGAGTTGGGGATGGCATCAAACAGACGACATTTCGTTCAGACCGAAAGGACCGAATGACAAATAAAGGATTCAATTCAAAACAGGAAATTAGAAATGCGTGCAATAAAGGTAAAACAGTTATAATGGGTGACTTCAATCTACATATAGTTGGGTGAATCAAATTGGCAGGGATGCTGAGGAAGAGGATTTCTTGGTATGTATGCGGGATAGTTTTCTAAACCTACATGTGGAGGAACCAACGAGAGAGCAGGCTATTCTAGACTGGGTATTGAGTAATGAGGAAGGGTTAGTTAGCAGTCTTGTTGTGCGTGGCCCCTTGGGCAAGAGTGACCATAATATGGTTGAGTTCTTCATTAGGATGGAGAGTGACATAATTAATTCAGAAACAAGTGTTCTGAACTTAAAGAAAGGTGACTTTGAGGGTATGAGCCGTGAATTGGCCAAGATAGACTGGCAATTGATTCTTAAAGGGTGGTGGAGGCAGGTTTGATTTTATCATTTAAAATAAATTGGATAGGTATATGGATGGGAACGGAATGGTGGGTTATGGTCAGAGTGCAGGTAGATGGGACTAGGGGAAAATACGTGTTCAGCACGGACTAGAAGGGCCGAGATGGCCTGTTTCCGTGCTGTAATTGTTATATGGTTATATGGTTATGAGCGTTGGGAGCGGAGGGCACGTAGTCCCTCATCGTAGCTCCTCATAAAATAAAGATCAAACTTCAAACTGTAAATTCTCGTTTAATCTTACTATTTTACTTCGGAGTCACTTGAGTGATTACGTGAAGATTTCAAAGCTTCAAACGAATTAACGGTTTATTTTTTACAATGAAAACAATAGTAACCTCTCTATCCCAGGGGGAAACTATATAACTGATAATAAAACAGAATCGGCAAATACCCCCAGCCTTGCAATTGGCTTATGATAAAATCTTTGGAACATCAATTCACTGAACCATCCTGCGGCCGTGATGATATGGTCTATAGGAATGTCCATCGCCCTGGCCGCTGAAGTTGATGCCGCCCTGGTGGAATGAGATTTAAAATTATCAGTATCAATCCCAGCGCTTACCAGAACCTGCTTTAGCCACCTTGAAATTGTTTGCACCGACACCTTACTGTGCGTTTTTTTGTGGCTAAAGAACAACGCTGACTCTGTTCCTCTCAGGGTTCTGGTAGCCTGAATGCAATGGGACAACCATGACACTACACACAGACGGGAATCCTTGGGGTATGCCGAATAGATAATCTTACACCCTGTCGCCCCTATTCTACTATGCTTGAGCAGATCATAAACATAAAAAGTGATGGAATCTGCTGATACCTCCATCCTGTCTAGCCACAGCTTCTGTAATGTCTGCACACGTTGGGCTGATACCAACGCCATAAGCATGACCACCTTTATGGTGAGTTTGGCTAGCGATAGGTCTGTGACAGGAGCCCACTGGCGAAGCAGCATAACAACTTTGCTTACATTCCAGATAACCGAATACCCGGGCCTAGGAGGATTGGAATTAAAAACTCCCTTCATAAATCTAGAGAATAATGGATATGTCCCCACTGAATGCAATTCTGACACCGTGGGTAAATATGAAGACAGAGCACTTCTGGCTGTATTGTTCGCACTATAGCTTAACTTTTGATCAAAATAGAGAGTTGACAAGAATTCTAGACAGAGTTGGCGTGAATCTGGGATGCCTGCAGTTTGATATGAAATATTCTGCCGTAAGCAGAATACCTCCCACTTTCTTATCGAAGAGATGTATTGCTTTTGGGTACTATCCCTCCAGGCCACAGTGATAACATCCACGGTGCGATCGGATAGTCCTCTCCCTAGGTATGGTCTCCTTAGAATCTGCAAATTAACAGATCAATACGATCATGTAAAGGATGTTGATCGCCAGTTACCGGATTCACCAGTAGGTGTCTATGTTTGGGAACAGTCATGTGAGGCTGACTAGCCATCTCCAAAACATGAGCGAACCATGGCTGAGTAGGCCAGTCGGGTACCACTAATACCATTGAAGCGGAGTCCTGCATGATTTTTTGCAGGCATCGATTGACGAGGCAGAATGGAGGAAATACATATATAAACATTCCACCCCAGTGCAGCGAGAATGCATCGACCGTTGCTGCCCCAGGATCTGGTTCCCACGAAACGTATTTAGGCAACTGGTGGTTTAGTCTGGATGCGAACAAATTGCTACCTGGCATACCAAACCGAGCAAAAATATCTTCAAATATATCATGGTTCAACATCCATTCTATGTTGTCATTGAATTGTTGTGACCTTGTGTCTGTGACTATGTTGAATCTACCTGTTAAATGGATTGCTGAAATCCAAATGTGTCTGTCAATACACCAGCTCCAGATCTGATTAGCCAACCTATCACAAGCTTTCGACTTGACTCCACCCATATGATTCACATATGCTACTGCAGTAGTGTTGTCAATCTGAACCTGCACATGCACCTGACTTTTGGTAAAACAATAATCTTTAAGCCCATAGAATGTTCCCAAAAGCTCTAAATAATTGATGCCTCATCACTATTCCATCTGCCTCCACAGCTGGAAAACGTATCAGTAGCACCCCGACCTAGGACACTGACATCAGTCTGTAATGCCCCTGTCCCACTTAGGAAACCGGAACGGAAACCTCTGGAGACTTTGCGCCCCACCCAAGGTTTCCGTGCGGGTCCCGGAGGTTTGTGTCAGTCTCCCTACCTGCTTCCACTACCTGCAACCTCCGGCAACCACCTGCAACCTCCGGGAACTGCACGGAAACCTTGGGTGGGGCTCAAAGTCTCCAGAGGTTTCCGTTCAAGGTTCCTAAGTGGGACAGGGGCATTAGACTATGGAAAGTGGGTCAACAAAAACTTCCCTGGAGCTAGTTGCAACATTCATAATCCACCATTGTATCTCAGAAATGGCTTCTGCTGGCAACTTCATAGGCCTGTCTGAATGAACTACATGTGCCCTCAGTGCTTGTTATTTTGCTCATTGTAATTGTTGATAATGCAGAGGCCCAAACTGCACAGCTGGAAAAGCAGCCACCAGTTTACCAATCAAGCTGGCCACCTGTCTAATTGAGGGTAGTTGTTCCTCAATAAGCTTAACACCTTCTTCAATTAACTGCTACCTTTTACCACTTGGCAGAATCACTACCATGTGAACTGAGTTAATGGTGAAGCCCAAGTAATCAATAACTTTCACTGGTGTTAATTTGGATTTATCTGGATGAATAATGAACCCCAACTTCTCAAAAGTGAGTTTAACATCAGAAACCGATGATTCAGCTGCCTCCCGAGTGTTCCCTACAATACAGATATCATCCAAATAGGCCATTACAACATGACCTTGAGTTCGGAGTAAGCCAAGAATTGGTTTTAACAATTTGGTAAACAATCTCGGAACCGAGGTTATATCATTAGGCAGTGCTTTGATTTGCCATTATTGACTCATCCAGCTAAATTTCAAATATCTCCTATCATCACAATGGACAGACACTGAGTAATATGCATCTTTAAGATCTATGCTAGCCATATAACACCCTTTGGAAACCAGCTGTTTAGCAGTAGAAAAAGTTTCCATTTTGAAATGCCTATACTGCACAAAAGGGTTCAGGCTCGTCAGGACCAGAATGATTCTACACCCCCCCATCATTTTTAGACCTAGGAAAAATACTTGACACAAACTGATGGGATTGACGAACCGACTTCTCAATAACCTCCTTTTTGCACAATATCTCAAGTTCTGCCTGTATCTGCATATTCTCTTTGTGTGAAAACACAAGTGCCCGACATGGGACTTGCTAAGTGGGCGGACACACAGTAGGGTAGAATTCAATTCGAAACCCCTCTAAACTGACTTCCCAGCACAAACGGATCTGATGTTATCTCCTGCCATTCTTTGAGGAACAAGTGTAACCTGCCCCCAACTTGAACATCTTTCCCACTTAATTTGTTTTCCTCAGGAGCAAAATCTCTTGCCTGCACATTTCCTGACAGAGCTTGTTGCCCTAGGCCCCTCGTAGGGAAATTCATCCGTGTGCCTGTGGCAGGATGCGTGTGTTCGGGAATGAACGGCTCGTCCCTTCACTAGCCCCTGTGATAGCACCCCATCGATAGGGGAAAAACCTCCAGCCCATTCTGCTGCTTGTTGGTACTTTTATGAGGCCCTCTTTTTGCCTCTTCATCAAGTTCTTTCACTCGCTTTGCGAGGTCCTCCCTAAACAACAGTTTTGGCAGTTGTATATTGTTAGGTCTGCAGAGTGCTGCAAATTTTGGGTGAATGGTTGGGCGTATGGCACCCTTTCTTAAGCAGTTCACCTCAAAATGTGCACTGCACAGAAGCCCCAAAGCATCCTGATGAACTTCAGTTATGTGCCCCTCGTCCGCCGTTCTGGCGAACGCAGTAATTCCTGCTGCAAGCAACTTGATCACCCTCTGGAGCTTTAACTCTTGTGCCCGCACTGCAATCCCCATTTGGCCCCATATGACATGGTTAACCACCCTGTTCAACACACTTCAACAACCCACAGTTAGCCGGGGTTTCATACCTTTTAGTAGTGTCGTCCATTGTCAGCTCTTGGAGCTGATGGGAGAGCATATAATTAATGGTTGTGGCCAATTCCTCCCCCAATGGCTCCCCTGCTTCTGTGGGGATAGCAAACTTTGCAGCCAAATCAGGTATTAAACCCTCTTGCCCTTCACCCCTTGGGCTCTGTTCACCCACTGATTCGGCATCAGTATACCCCTGCCCTGGCAAACCCTCCTGCTCCATGAGGGGGTGATTATGCAGCCCTATTCCAGGTGCTGCTGGCACAGGCTCTCCAACAGCCGGGCGTGAACACCACTCCTCCTCCCGGAGTGCGTCCTTTTCGAGCATCTTCTCCATTAGGTGCTCGATCTGTGAGAGCCGTGAGCAAACGGACTCCCCTTCCAGAGGTGAATCCACCTGGCCCGACTCTGGGTCAATGGGCCTGGCAGACTTTGATGTGGCCTCACCCCCTACAGGCAACGCTGCTCCCAGGCAACGTGTCTGCAGTCGCAAGCCCCCCTGCTAGCGACGGAATCGGTGAGCTAGGCGGGTACCCGCTACCCGCACTCCCGCCGTCCTCCAAACTTTTAGTAACGGGTCGGCTCACCTTCACCATTGCTTTCTGCATCTTGGAAAATCCTAAGACAACCGTGAGTACAGAAAGCGACCTACAAGACTACTCGTAAATATTAACTCGGGCTGACGCAATATCCTCTCTGGTTTCCCACAATTTCCTCGGATATATCTGATCTGAGGAAGGACATTCTTGCCATAGAGGGAGTACAGAGAAGGTTCACCAGACTGATTCCTGGGATGTCAGGACTTTCATATGAAGAAAGACTGGATAGACTTGGCTTGTACTCGCTAGAATTTAGAAGATTGAGGGGGGATCTTATAGAAACTTACAAAATTCTTAAGGGGTTGGACAGGCTAGATGCAGGAAGATTGTTCCCGATGCTGGGGAAGTCCAGAACAAGGGGTCACAGTTTAAGGATAAGGGGGAAGTCTTTTAGGACCGAGATGACAAAAACATTTTTCACACAGAGAGTGGTGAATCTCTGGAATTCTCTTCCACAGAAGGTAGTTGAGGCCAGTTCATTGGCTATATTTAAGAGGGAGTTAGATGTGGCCCTTGTGGCTAAGGGGATCAGAGGGTATGGAGAGAAGGCAGGTACAGGATACTGAGTTGGATGATCAGCCATGATCATATTGAATGGCGGTGCAGGCTCGAAGGGCCGAATGGCCTACTCCTGCACCTATTTTCTATGTTTCTGTCAGGCCCTGGAGATTTGTCTATCTTCATAAACGATAGTACCTTCAGCATCACTTGGACCATAAAACTGATTGACCTCAAGACACTTCCATTGACTGCTCCAAGTTCCTGCATTCTCCTGTCTTTCTCCTCGGTAAATACAGAGGAGAAACACTCGTTGACGACCTCGCCCATCTCCAGTGGCTCTTGGGGTTGTCCTTAAACGTCACCTATCTATGTTGCCCAGAACTACTGCCTGACCCACTGAGTTACTCCATCACTTTGTGTCCTTCACATTAAACCAGTCGGGTTCAGTGGAAATGGATGATTCCGTTGTGTGATGTGTAAGAGTGTTAAAGGAATACGGTCCGAGACTCTTGAAAGGCTGGCACCACCATTGTACCGAGCGTGCTGGATCAGTGGGGTATTACTGGAGTAACAGACATGTGGTGAAATAATCTGAGGATTGAGCAGAGACACTGTTGTCCCTGGAGCACATTGAGGACACGTCCAGTAGAACAGATGAGGGAACCAGTGGCTGGGCTGTGGGGGATTTTCAGAAAGCATTTAGTACGTTCCTGCGTACAAGAGGCTGGTCAACAAGGTCAGAGCACATGGAATTGTTCACACACTGACATGGATTGAGAATTGGCTTTTGGACAGAGAGCAACAGGTGGGAATAAGCAGATCATTCTCAGGTTGGTAGCAGTGACTTGTGGGTACAAGAGGATTCAGTGCTTGGTACCCCGGTGAGTCACAGTCTGTATCAATAACTTGGCTGGGACGCTCATCTGTGGACTGAGATACACCGTGATATCTCCCATTGACCAGCAGTGTCCCTCACTGTGCCCACTGGGACCGAGCCAAGGACCCCCTCCCTGAGACCGAGATATCCCCTATACCCTCCCCAATGACCGATTCTTGTCCTTCCTTCCCCCCACTGGGTCCAAGCCCACCCCTCGAACCCCAACCTAAGCCGTTCCCTATCCCCTCCTCCAGGGATCTCTCCTCCCCAGGTCCAGGCCGTTCCCTCCCCTCCCCTGAGACCGAGTGAGCCGGCCGGTGATGGGGAAGCAGGGAGAGGGTGAAGTGGGACAGAGGGGGTGGGAGAGGTACGTGGGTGAGAGACAGGGAAAGGGTGGATGAGGGAGAGGCAGGGTCACTCCACTGTGTCTGGGATGTACTGGGGGTGTCAGGATACACGGTGCAGGAGAGGGCTGGACCTTTGGTGTCACCAGAGACTGCACTTCCCTCTGCTCCCGTCCCGCAGAGATGCTGGATTATTTCCACACTACACCCACTGTCTGTCCACACTTTATTACAGATCCAGCCTCCGTACCAACTGAGGAAGCCCAGAAAACAGCCGAACCCCAGGAAACAACAGCTGAACCCCGGGAGAATGTGTCCACCGTCCCAGAACCAGATACAAACTCAGGTATTGATGGATAGATTATTTTTCTAACCCCAAACGTCAGTGCTGGTGCGGAAAGTGTAGGGGAGGGTGACTTGAGGAATATTGGCATCGAGGAGATGGAGGAGAGAGGCTGGGGTGTGGGGTGAGGAAATCTGGAGAGAGTGAGGGAGGAGAGGGGGTGTGGAGTGGGGGGAGGGGGGTAGCGGGGGGAGGGGGTTTGGATTGGGGGGTGTGGAGGGGGGGTAGTGTGGGGAGGGGTGCAGTGTGATGGGGAGGGGTGTAGAAGCAGAAAATAGGTGCAGGAGTAGGCCATTCGGCCCTTCGAGCCTGCACCGCCATTCAATATGATTATGGCTGATCATCCAAATCAGTATCCTTCCCAAAATTCAACCTCACATTTCTGTATTAAATTCCATCCACCTCAGTCCACCTGTCCAATCGATCAAGACCCTGCTGCAATTTTTCACAACCATCTTTATTATCGGTAAAACCACCCACTTTTGTATCATCGGCAAACTTGCTATCTTGCCATGTATGACATCTTGCCAAATTATTGATACCACACCTGGAGTATTGCGTACAGTTTTGGTCTCCTAATCTGAGGAAAGACATTCTTGCCATAGAAGGTTCAGAGAAGGTTCACCAGACTGATTCCTTGGATGTCAGAACTTTCATATGAAGAAAGACTGGATAGACTCGGCTTGTACTTGCTAGAATTTAGAAGGTTGAGGGGGGATCTTATAGAAACTTACATGGAAACATAGAAAATAGGTGCAGGAGTAGGCCAATCGGCTCTTCGAGCCTGCACCGCCATTCAATATGATCATGGCTGATCATCCAACTCAGTATCCTGACCTGCCTTCTCTCCATACCCCCTGCTGATCCCTTTAGCCATCAGGGCCACATCTCACTCCCTCTTAAATATAACCAATGAACTGGCCTCAACTACCTTCTGTGGCAGAGTATTACAGAGATTCACCACTCTCTGTGTGAAAAATGTTTTTCTCATCTTGGTCCTAAAAGATTTCCCCCTTATCCTTAAACTGTGACCCCTTGTTCTGGACTTCCCCAACATCGGGAACAATCTTCCTGCATCTAGCCTGTCCAACCGCTTAAGAATTTTGTAAGTTTCTATAAGATCCCCCCCCCTCAATCTTCTAAATTTTAGCGAGTACAAGCCGAGTCTATCCAGTCTTTCTTCATTTGAAAGTCCTGACATCCCAGGAATCAGTCTGGTGAACGTTCTCTGTACTCCCTCTATGGCAAGAATGTCTTTACTCAGATTAGGAGACCAAAACTGTACGCAATACTCCAGGTGTGGTCTCACCATGTAGGTACAACTGCAGTTGAACCTCCGTGTCATCCTCGTGTGGAGTGGGGAGGATTTTTCTGACCCCAAATGTCCGTGCTGGTGGGAAAAGTACAAGGGAGGGTGACTTGAGGAATATTGGCATCGAGCAGAGAGGCTGGGGTGTGGGAGGAGGAAATCTGGAGAGAGAGAGAGAGAGAGAGAGAGAGAGAGAGAGGGAGGGGATTGGGGTCTGGACTGGGGGAGTGTGGGTTGGGGAGGGTGTCTGTAATGTACGGGACGGGGTGTGAAGTTGAGGGGGAGGGGATGTGAACTGTGGGGCGGGGAGGGGGTGTGGAGTGGGGGAGGGAATGTGGAGTAGGGGAGAGGGATCAGTAGGGGGTTTGTGGGAGGAGGCTTGGAATTGGGGGATGGAGGGATGCTGGGAAAAGGTGAGGCAGATGTCTGGAGTGAGGGGAGGCTGAGCTTGTGTGCGGATTAGGCGAGGGGTGTGAGTGAGTCGGGAAAAGGATGGATTTAGTCAGGATCCAGGGATAGAGCTCTGTAGGAGAGTCGAGGAGGAACAAGGAAGCGTGGCGTGGAGCGTGTTGGAGGAGTGTGTAATGTTCCAGGTGAGATGTGGGACCTGTGAGATTTGGTGTGTGTTGCTGTCAGCATGGACTGGTGACTCTTGGTCTCTGCTGCCGACTTCCCTCCTGATCAGCTGTTCAATGTGTTTTTACTCTTTAACCCTCCCTGTCCCTTCTCCTCTTTCTTCTTCCAGATCCACCGTTGGACACAACTCTGGAACCCCAGGGAGCAGGGACTGCAGACCCTGGTCCGGGTTTAACTCGTGACCCAGCAGGGTCTGCAAGCTCAGGTATCAGTGGTGGGGAGCATGGAACATAGAAAAAGGCAGCACGGTGGCGCAGCGGTAGAGTTGCTGGTTTACAGCGCCAGAGACCCGGGTTTGATCCTGACTATGGGTCCTGTCTGTACAGAGTTTGTACGTTCTCCCAGCGACCAGTGGTTTGATAATAGATTTCTCTATCTTATAACCATATAACATAACAATGACAGCACGGAAACAGGCCATCTCGGCCGTACAAGTCCGTGCCGAACAACCGTTTTCCCTTAGTCCCACCTGCCTGCACTCATACCATAACCCTCCATTCCCTTCTCATCCATATGCCTATCCAATTTATTTTTAAATGATACCAACGAACCTGCCGCCACCACTTCCACTGATAGCTCATTCCACACCGCTACCACTCTCTGAGTAAATAAGTTCCCCCTCAGGTTACCCCTAAACTTCTGTCCCTTAATTCTGAAGTCATGTCCTCTTGTTTGAATCTTCCCTATTCTCAAAGGGAAAAGCTTGATCACATCAAATCTGTCTATCCCTCTCATCATTTTAAAGAACTCTATCAAGTCCCCCCTTAACCTTCTGCGCTCCAGAGAATAAAGACCTAACTTATTCAACCTATCTCTGTAACTTAGTTGTTGAAACCCAGGCAACATTCTAGTAAATCTCCTCTGTACTCTCTCTATTTTGTTGACATCCTTCCTATAATTGGGCGACCAAAATTGTACACCATACTCCAGATTTGGTCTCACCAATGCCTTGTACAATTTTAACATTACATCCCAGCTTCTATACTCAATGCTCTGATTTATAAAGCCTAGCATACCAAAAGCTTTCTTTACCACCCTATCTATATGAGATTCCACCTTAAAGGAACTATGCACGGTTATTCCCAGATCCCTCTGTTCAACTGTATTCTTCAATTCCCTACCATTTATCATGTACGTCCTATTTTGATTTGTCCTGCCAAGGTGTAACACCTCACATTTATCAGCATTAAATTCCATCTGCCATCTTTCAGCCCATTTTTCCAAATGGCCTAAATCACTCTGTAGACTTTGGAAATCCTCTTCATTATCCACAACACCCCCTATCTTGGTATCATCTGCATACTTACTAATCCAATTTACCACCCCTTCATCCAGATCATTGATGTACATGACAAACAACAAAGGACCCAACACAGATCCCTGAGGCACCCCACTAGTCACCTGCCTCCAACCCGACAAACAGCCATCCACCATTACCCTCTGGCTTCTCCCATTCAGCCACTGCTGAATCCATCTTGCTATTCCTGCATTTATACCCAACAGTTTAACCTTCTTAACCAACCTTCCATGAGGAACCTTGTCAAAGGCCTTATTAAAGTCCATATAGACAACATCCACTGCTTTACCCTCGTCAATTTCCCTAGTAACCTCTTCAAAAAATTCAAGAAATTCAAGATCTTCTAATAACCCTTGCTTTTACTCTCTCTCCGTCACACCCCCACCCTCGTTCTCTGACTCGTTTCACAGTCTTCATTTTACTGATATTGTGCCTTGTCATCATCTACCCCTCCCCCCTCCCCCCCTCCACCAGCTAACAATGAACCATTCAACATTTGCTTGACCATTTCTTCTCTCCAGAGATGCTGTCTGTCTCATTGAGTTACTCCAGCTGTTTGTGCCCATCTCCAGAGAAAACAATCCAGGGTAATCCAATCTCTCCTTAAAGCTAATGCCCTCTAATCCAGGCAGAACTCTGGTAAAATGTTGCAGTTACGTAGGATTTTGGTTGGGCTGCATTTAGAGTATTGTTATATCCGTTCTGGTTGCCCCATTACAGGAGTGATGTGGAGGCTTTGGACAAGGAGCAGAAGGAGTTTACCAGAATGCTGCCTGGATTAGACGGCATTAGCTTTAAGGAGACATTGGACTACCCTGGATTGTTTTCTCTGGAGATGGACACAAAAAGCTGGTGTAACTCAGTGAGAACAGACCCACAGATGTTGCCTAACCCGCAATATCTATCTTTAGTGTCAACCAGCATCTGCAGTCTTTATTTCTACATTTTTCAGAGATAGTTGAGGGAGGTATAATACCATTTACAAGCCATTTTGACAAGTACATGGACAGGAAAGGTTTAGAGGAATTTGGGCCAATTTGTGGGCAAATGGAACTAGCTGAGATGTGGCAGCATATAACCATATAACATATAACAATTACAGCACGGAAACAGGCCATCTCGACCCTTCTAGTCCGTGCCGAACACGTATTCTCCCCTAGTCCCATATACCTGCGCTCAGACCATAACCCTCCATTCCTTTCAAGTCCATATAACTATCCAATTTATTTTTAAATGATAAAAACGAACCTGCCTCCACCACCTTCACTGGAAGCTCATTCCACACAGCCAACACTCTCTGAGTAAAGAAGTTCCCCCTCATGTTACCCCTAAACTTCTGTCCCTTAATTCTCAAGTCATGTCCCCTTGTTTGAACCTCCCTACTCTCAGTGGGAAAAGCTTATCCACGTCAACTCTGTCTATCCCTCTCATCATTTTAAAGACCTCTATCAAGTCCCCCCTTAACCTTCTGCGCTCCAAAGAATAAAGCCCTAACTTGTTCAACCTTTCTCTGTAACTTAGTTGCTGAAACCCAGGCAACATTCTAGTAAAGCTCCTCTGTACTCTCTCTATTTTGTTGACATCCTTCCTATAATTAGGCGACCAAAATTGTACCCCATACTCCAGAATTGGCCTCACCAATGCCTTGTACAATTTTAACATTACATCCCAACTTCTATACTCAATGCTCTGATTTATAAAGGCCAGCACACCAAAAGCTTTCTTTACCACCCTATCTACATGAGATTCCACTTTCAGGGAACTGTGCACAGTTATTCCCAGATCCCTCTGTTCACCTGCATTCTTCAATTCCCTACCATTTATCATGTACGTCCTATTTTGATTTGTCCTGCCAAGGTGTAACACCTCACATTTATCAGCATTAAATTCCATCTGCCATCTTTCAGCCCATTTTTCCAAATGGCCTAAATCACTCTGTAGACTTTGGAAATCCTCTTCATTATCCACAACACCCCCTATCTTGGTATCATCTGCATACTTACTAATCCAATTTACCACCCCTTCATCCAGATCATTGATGTACATGACAAACAACAAAGGACCCAACACAGATCCGTGAGGCACCCCACTAGTCACCTGCCTCCAACCCGACAAACAGCCATCCACCATTACCCTCTGGCTTCTCCCATTCAGCCACTGCTGAATCCATCTTGCTATTCCTGCATTTATACCCAACAGTTTAACCTTCTTAACCAACCTTCCATGAGGAACCTTGTCAAAGGCCTTATTAAAGTCCATATAGACAACATCCACTCCTTTACCCTCGTCAATTTCCCTAGTAACCTCTTCAAAAAATTCAAGAAATGCAAGATCTTCTAATAACCCTTGCTTTTACTTTCTCTCCATCCCACCCCCACCCTCATTCTCTGACTCGTTTCACAGTCCTCATTTTACTGATATTGTGCCTTGTCATCATCTACCCCTCCCCCCCCCCTCCCCCCCCCCCCCCCCCCCCGTCCACCAGCTAACAATGAACCATTCAACATTTGCTTCACCATTTCTTCTCTCCAGACATGCTGTCTGTCTCATTGAGTTACTCCAGCTGTTTGTGCCCATCTCCAGAGAAAACAATCCAGGGTAATCCAATCTCTCCTTAAAGCTAATGCCCTCTAATCCAGGCAGGATTCTGGTAAAATGTTGCAGTTACGTAGGATTTTGGTTGGGCTGCATTTAGAGTATTGTTATAGCCGTTCTGGTTGCCCCATTACAGGAGTGATGTGGAGGCTTTGGACAAAGAGCAGAAGGAGTTTACCAGAATGCTGCCTGGATTAGAGGGCATTAGCTTTAAGGAGACATTGGACTACCCTGGATTGTTTTCTCTGGAGATGGACACAAAAAGCTGGAGTAACTCAGTGAGAACAGACCCACAGATGTTGCCTAACCCGCAATATCTATCTTTAGTGTCAACCAGCATCTGCAGTCTTTATTTCTACATTTTTCAGAGATAGTTGAGGGAGATATAATACCATTTACAAGCCATTTTGACAAGTACATGGACAGGAAAGGTTTAGAGGAATTTGGGCCAATTTGTGGGCAAATGGAACTAGCTGAGATGTGGCAGCATATAACCATATAACATATAACAATTACAGCACGGAAACAGGCCATCTCGACCCTTCTAGTCCGTGCCGAACACGTATTCTCCCCTAGTCCCATATACCTGCGCTCAGACCATAACCCTCCATTCCTTTCAAGTCCATATAACTATCCAATTTATTTTTAAATGATAAAAACGAACCTGCCTCCACCACCTTCACTGGAAGCTCATTCCACACAGCCAACACTCTCTGAGTAAAAAAGTTCCCCCTCATGTTACCCCTAAACTTCTGTCCCTTAATTCTCAAGTCATGTCCCGTTGTTTGAATCTTCCCTACTATCAGTGGGAAAAGCTTATCCACGTCAACTCTGTCTATCCCTCTCATCATTTTAAAGACCTCTATCAAGTCCCCCCTTAACCTTCTGCGCTCCAAAGAATAAAGCCCTAACTTGTTCAACCTTTCTCTGTAACTTAGTTGCTGAAACCCAGGCAACATTTAAGTAAATCTCCTCTGTGCTCTCTCTATTTTGTTGACATCCTTCCTATAATTAGGCGACCAAAATTGTACCCCATACTCCAGAATTGGCCTCACCAATGCCTTGTACAATTTTAACATTACATCCCAACTTCTATACTCAATGCTCTGATTTATAAAGGCCAGCACACCAAAAGCTTTCTTTACCACCCTATCTACATGAGATTCCACTTTCAGGGAACTGTGCACAGTTATTCCCAGATCCCTCTGTTCACCTGCATTCTTCAATTCCCTACCATTTACCATGTACGTCCTATTTTGATTTGTCCTGCCAAGATGTAGCACCTCACACTTATCAGCATTAACCTCCATCTGCCATCTTTCAGTCCACTCTTCCAACTGGCATAAATCTCTCTGTAGACTTTGAAAATCTACTTCAGTATCCACAACCCCGCCTATCTTAGTATCATCTGCATACTTACTAATCCAATTTACCACACCATCATCCAGATCATTGATGTACATGACAAACAACAGTGGACCCAACACAGATCCCTGTGGCACCCCACTAGTCACTGGCCTCCAACCTGACAAACAACCATCCACCATTACTCTCTGGCATCTCCCATTCAGCCACTGTTGAATCCATCTTGCTACTCCACCATTAATACCCAACCATTGAACCTTCTTAACCAACCTTCCATGAGGAACCTTGTCAAAGGCCTTACTGAAGTCCATATATACAACATCCACTGCTTTACCCTCATCAATTTCCCGAGTAACCTCTTCAAAAAATTCAAGAAGATTAGTCAAACATGACCTTCCAGGCACAAATCCATGTTGACTGTTCCTAATCAGACCCTGTTTATCCAGATGTTTATATATATTATCTCTAAGTATCCTTTCCATTAATTTGCCCACCACTGACGTCAAACTAACAGGTCTATAATTGCTAGGTTTACTCTTAGACCCCTTTTTAAACAATGGAACAACATGCGCAGTACGCCAATCCTCCGGTACTATTCCCGTTTCTAATGACATTTGAAATATTTCTGTCATAGCCCCTGCTATTTCTACACTAACTTCCCTCAATGTCCTAGGGAATATCCTGTCCGGACCTGGAGACTTATCCACTTTTATATTTCTCAAAAGTGTCAGTACTTCCTCTTCTTTGAATCTCATAGTTTCCATAGCTACTCTACTTGTTTCCCTTACCTCACATAATTCAATATCCTTCTCCTTGGTGAATACCGAAGAAAATAAATTGTTCAATATCTCCCCCATCTCTTTTGGCTCTGCAGATAGCTGTCCACTCTGACTCTCTAATGGACCAATTTTATCCCTCGTTATCCTTTTGCTATTAATATAGCTGTAGAAACCCTTTGGATTTACTTTCACCTTACTTGCCAAAGCAACCTCATATCTTCTTTTAGCTTTTCTAATTTCTTTCTTAAGATTCTTTTTACATTCTTTATACTCCTCAAGCACCTCATTTACTCCATGCTGCCTATAATTATTGTAGATCTCCCTCTTTTTCCGAACCAGTGTCCAATTTCCCTTGAAAACCATGGCTCTTTCCAATTTTTACTATTTCCTTTCAACCGAACAGGGACATAAAGATTCTGTACTCTTAAAATTTCACCTTTAAATGTACTCCATTTCTCTTCCACATCTTTCCCATAAAACAAAATGTCCCAATTTACTCCTTTTAAATCCTTTCGCATCTCCTCAAAGTTAGCCTTTCTCCAATCAAAAATCTCAACCCTAGGTCCGGTTCTGACCCTCTCCATAATTATATTGAAACTAATGGTATTGTGATCACTGGTCCCGAACTGTTCCCCAACGCATACCTCTGCCACCTGACCCGTCTCATTTCCTAACAGGAGGTCCAGCACCGCCCCTTCTCTAGTAGGTACTTCTATGTATTGCTGCAAAAAACTATCCTGCACACATTTTACAAACTCCAACCCATCCAGCCCATTTACAGAATGTGTTTCCCAGTCTATGTGTGGAAAATTGAAATCTCCCACAATCACTACCTTGTGCTTACTACTTACATCTGCAATCTCCTTACATATTTGCTCTTCCAATTCTCGCTCCCCATTTGCCGGTCGATAATACACCCCTATAAGTGTTGCTACCCCTTTCCCATTTCTCAGTTCCACCCAAATAGCCTCCCTAGACGAGCCCTCTAATCTATCCTGCCAAAGCACTGCTGTAATATCTTCCCTGATAAGCAATGCAACACCTCCACCTCTTGCCGCTCCAATTCTATCACACGTGAAGCAACGAAATCCTGGAATATTTAGTTTCCAATCACAGCCCTCCTGCAACCATGTTTCACTGATCGCCACAACATCATACTTCCAGGTGTCAATCCAGGCTCTGAGTTCATCCACCTTTCTTACAATGCTCCTAGCATTAAAATCTATACATTTAAGAAACCCACCCTCTCTTATTCTCTGTTTATTGTCTTTTTCTTCTCTCTCCCCTACATTTTGGGTCAGAGTGCTACCATTCTCTGCCTCCTGCCTCACACACTGACTGCTAGCTTTCCCAAATTGAGTCCCTCCCCCCAACCATACTAGTTTAAAGTCTCCCCAGTAGCCTTTGCAAACCTCCCCGCCAGGATATTGGTCCCCCTCGAGTTCAAGTGCAACCCGTCCTTTCTGTACAGGTCACACCTTCCCCAAAAGAGGTCCCAATGATCCAGAAACTTGAATCCATACCCACTGCACCAGTCCCTCATCCACTCATTTATCCTCCACCTCGCTCCATTCCTACTCTCACTGTCGCGTGGCACAGGCAGTAATCCTGAGATTGTTCCCTTTGCAGTCCTTCTCCTTAACTCTCTACCTAACTCCCTAAATTCTTCTTTCAGGACCTCTTCTCTTTTTTACCTATGTCGTTGGTACCTATATGTACCACAACCTCAGGCTCCTCTCCCTCCCATTTCAGGATTTCTTGGACACGTTCAGACACATCCCTGACCCTGGCACCAGGGAGGCAAACTACCATCCGGGTCTCCTGTCTGCGTCCACCGACTCGCCTATCCGACCCCCTGACTATAGAGTCCCCTATTACAATTGCCCTCATCTTCTTTTCCTTACCCTTCTGAGCAACAAGACCGGTCTTTATGCCAGAGGCCCGGCCGCTGTCGCTGCCCCCAGGTAGGCTGTCTCCCCCACCTTTACTCAAACATGAGTACTTATTTTCAAGGTGTACAGCCACCGGGGTACTCACCAGTCCCTGCCTCTGCCCGTTGCCCTTCCTAACTGTGACCCAGTTTTCTGTCTCCCGTGGTCTTGGAGTGACCACCTCCCTGTAACTCCTATCTATGACCTCCTCGCTCTCCCTGAGCAGACAGAGGTCATCAAGTTGCTGTTCCAGGTTCCTAACACGGTCCCTTAGGAGCCCCATCTCGACGCACCTGGCGCAGATGTGGACGTCTGGAGGGCACTCAGTCTCCATGACCTCCCACATCTGACATCCAGAACAGTAAACTGCCCTGGCCCTCATTCTCCCCCTTATCCGAATGCAATAAAGCCTTACCCAGGATACAAGCAAATCAGCTGCTTCCTCTAGTCCGTTCGACCAATCAGAGGCTTCCACCAGACTCCTTCTCTGGAAGTGAGATCTGCGAATGGAACGTTGCAGATTTTGGTCGCTCCTCCCTCTGTAACGGCTCCTGGGCCTCTGTTGAGACAAGCCCCGCGATGGTTTTTTTAACTCACCACACGAAGGTCGCTCCTCCCTCTGTAACGGCTCCCGGGCATGGATGAGTTGGGCTGAAGGGCCTGTTTCCGTGCTCTATAATCTGTAACTGTAAAATCTGAGAAGAAAATATGGTTGAGTTCTTCATTAGGATGGAGAGTGACATTGTTAATTCAGAACCAAGGGTCCTGAACTTAAAGAAAGGTGACTTTGAGGGTATGAGACGTGAATTGGCCAAGATAGACTGGCCAATGATGCTTAAAGGGTTGACGGTGGATATGCAATGGAAGGCATTTAAAAAATGCATGGATGAACTACAACAAGTGTTCATCCCAGTTTGGCAAAATAATAAATCAGGGAAGGTAGTGCATCCGTGGATAACAAGGGAAATCAGGGATAGTATCAAAACAAAAGATGAAGAATACAAATTAGCCAGAAAAAGCAGCCTACCAGAGGACTGGGAGACCAGAGACCAGCAAAGGGCTTAATTAGGAAAGGGAAAATAGATTATGAAAGAAAACTGGCAGGAAACATAAAAACTGACTGCAAAGGTTTTTATAGATATGTGAAGAGAAAGAGATTAGTTAAAACAAATGTAGGTCCCTTGCAGTCAGAAACAGGTGAATTGATCATGGGGAACAAGGACATGGCAGATCAATTGAATAACTACTTTGGTTCCGTCTTCACTAAGGAAGACATAAATAATCTGCTGGAAATAGCAGGGGACCGCGGGTCAAATGAGATGGAGGAACTGAGTGAAATCCAGGTTAGCCGGGAAGTGGTGTTAGGTAAATTGAATGGATTAAAGGCCAATAAATCCCCAGGGCCAGATAGACTGCATCCCAGAGTACTTAAGGAGGTAGCCCCAGAAATAGTGGATGCATTAGTGATAATTTTTCAAAACTCTTTAGATTCGGGAGTAGCTCCTGAGGATTGGAGGGCAGCTAATGTAACCCCACTTTTTAAAAAGGGAGGGAGAGAGAAAATGGGGAATTACAGACCAGTTAGTCTAACATCAGTAGTGGGAAAACTGCTAGAGTCAGTTATTAAAAATGAGATAGCAGCACATTTGGAAAGTGGTGAAATCATTGGACAAAGTCAGCATGGATTTACGAAACATAAATCATGTCTGACGGATCTGATATAATTTTTCGAGGATGTAACAGAGTGGATAAGGGAGAACCAGTGGATGTGTTATATCTGGACTTTCAGAAGGCTTTCGACAAGGTCCCACATAAGAGATTAGTATACAAACTTAAAGCACACGGTATTGGGGGTTCAGTATTGATGTGGGTAGAGAACTAGCTGGCAAACAGGAAGCAAAGAGTAGGAGTAAACGGGTCATTTTCAGAATGGTAGGAAGTGACTAGTGGGGTACCGCAAGGCTCAGTGCTGGGACCCCAGCTATTTACAATATATATTAATGATTTGGGGGGCAGTGGTAGCTGTGATGAGGATGCTAGGAGGCTGCAAGGTGACTTGGATAGGCTGGGTGAGTGGACAAATGCATGGCAGATGCAGTATAATGTGGATAAATGTGAGGTTATCCACTTTGGTGGCTAAAACAGGAGAGTAGACCATTATCTAAATGGTGGCCGATTAGGAAAAGGGGAGATGCAACGAGACCTGGGTGTCATGGTACACCAGTCATTGAAAGTAGGCATGCAGGTGCAGCAGGCAGTGAAGAAAGCGAATGGTATGTTGGCATTCATAGCAAAAGGATTTGAAAATTGGAGCAGGGAGGTTCTACTGCAGTTGTACAGGGTCTTGGAGAGACCACACCTGGAGTATTGCGTACAGTTTTGGTCTCCAAATCTGAGGAGGGTAATTCTTGCCATAGAGGGAGTACAGAGAAGGTTCACCATTCCTGGGATGTCAGGACATTCATATGAAGAAAGACTGGATAGACTTGGCTTGTACTCGCTAGAGTTTAGAAGCTTGAGGGGGGATCTTATAGAAACGTACAATATTCTTAAGGGGTTGGACAGGCTAGATGCAGGAAGATTGTTCCCGATGTTGGGGAAGTCCAAAACAAGGGGTCACAGTTTAAGGATAAAGGGGAAATCCTTTAGGACCGAGATGAGAAAAACATTTTTCACACAGAGAGTGGTGAATCTCTGGAACTCTCTGCCACAGAAGGTAGTTGAGGCCAGTTCATTGGATATATATAAGAGGGAGTTAGATGTGGCCCTTGTGGCTAAGGGGATCAGGGGGTATGGAGAGAAGGCAGGTACAGGGTACTGAGTTGGATGATCAGCCATGATCATGTTGAATGGCGGTGCAGGCTCGAAGGGCAGAATGGCCTACTCCTGCACATATTTTCTATGTTTCTAACTGTGGTCAGTCCCTCAAATTCACCCCGACTCGGACTGAGGGGAGTGACGTGGAGTGACAGACATTTCAGAAGGAGAGTGGGTGAAAGGTGACTGGATGATGCTGCTCTCTCCACAGAGCCAGTCCTCCAATTCCCAAACTCTGCTGACTGTCTGATGACCTGTTGTAGTGTTGCCACACTCCCGTGTCTCTGTTCCTTTATTCCAGATCCCCGGATGTACACAGTGGAACAGACCCAGGGATCATCGACTGGAGAATCCATCCAGGATTCGACTTCTGTCCCAGTGGGAGACACATCCTCAGGTACCAAACCCTCTCACACATTTTCTCTTGTCCTCATTAACCCTGTCATGGGGTCATAGAGTGATACAGTGTGGAAACAACTCACCCACACCGGCCAACATATTCCAGCCACACTAGCCCCATCTGCCAGCATTTGGTCCATATCCCTCCAAACTTGTCCTATCCATGTACCTATATAACTGTTTCTTAAATGTTGGGATGGTCACTGCCATAATTTCCTCCTCTGGCAGCTTGTTGCATACATCCACCACCCATTGTGAGAAAATGTTACCCATCAGATTCCTATTAAATATTTTCCCCTTCACCTTAAACCTATGTCATCTGGTCCTCAATTAACCTGCTTTGGTCAAGAGACTGCATCTACCCGATCAATTCCTCTCATGATCGTATACACCTCTCGAAGATCACCCCTCATCCTCATGTGCTCCAAAGAATATAGTTCCAGTCTACTCAATCTCTGTCAAGAGCTCAGACTCTCTAGCCCTGGCAACATCCTTGTAAATCTTCGCTCTACCTTTTCCAGCTTGACAACATCTTTCCTATAACACGGTGTCCAGAACTGAACGCAATACTCTAATTATGGCCTCACCAACGTCTTAAACAAATGCAACATGAACTCCCACCTTATATACTCGATACGCTGGCTGATAAAGGCCAATGTGCCAAAAGCCTATTTGAACACCCGATTTACCTGTAACTCCACCTTCAGGGAATAATGCACCTACACTCCTAGATCCCACTGCTCCACAGCACTCCCTAAAGCACTACCATTCACTGTGTAGGCCCTGCTCATGTTAGACTTCCCAAAATTCAACATCACATATTTCTGTATTAAATTCCATCCACCTCAGCCCACTTGCCCAATCGATCAAGATCCTCCTGCAATTTTTCACAACCATCTTTATTATCGGTAAAACCACCTGCAAACTTTGTATCATCTGGTAACTTGTTAATCTTGCCAGTAATTTAAGAAAGAACTGCAGATGCTGGAAAATCGAAGGTAGACAAAAATGCTGGAGAAACTCAGCAGGTGAGGCAGCATCTATGGAGTGAAGGACATTGGCAAAGATTCAGGTCGAGACCCTTCTTCAGACTGATATGAGGGTGGTGGGGGGAGGAAGAAAGGAAGAGGCGGCGACAGTGGGCGGAGGGAGAGCTGAGAAGGGGAGGAGGAAGCAGGGACTACCTGAAATTAGAGGTCAATGTTCAGACCGCTGGGGTGCAGACTGCCCAACCAAAATATGAGGTGCTGCTCCTCCAATTTACGGTGGTTCTCACTCTGGCCAAGCAGGAGGCCAGGACAGAAAGGTCGGATTCGGAATGGGAGGGGGAGGTCAAGTTTAGATCAAGTAGGTTAATGTGAACCGAGCGGAGGTATATTGCCATGTATGTTCTCATCCAAATCATTGATATAGATGTCAAACAGTAACGGGCCCAGCACCGAACCCTGAGGCACACCACTAGTCACAGGCCTCCAGTCCGAGAAGCAACCTTCCACCATCTACTACCTTCCATGAAGACAATTTTCTATTCATTCAGCTATATCTCCTTGGATCCCATTCCATCTAAATTTCCAGAGCAGCCAACAGGAGGAAACATGTCGAATGCGTTATTGAATTCCATTCATACAACATCTATAGCTCAGCCCTCATCGACCTTTTTAGTCACAACATTTGCCACCATCCAGTCTTCCGGCACCTCTCCTGTATTTAAAGACTACTCGTAAATATTAACCAGGGCTGACGCAATTTCCTCTCTGGTTTCCCACAATTTCCTCGGATATATCTGATCAGGCCCTGGAGATTTGTCTACCTTCATACATGATAGTACCTTCAGTATCACTTGGACCATAACACTGACTGGTCTCAAGACACTTCCATTGACTGCTTCAAGTTCCTCCATCCTCCTGTCTTTCTCCTCGGTAAATACAGAGGAGAAATATTCATTGACGACCTTGCCCATCTCCTATGGCTCTACACAGAGTTGACCGCTTTGATTCCTGAGGGGTCCCACTCTCTCTCTAGTTACCCTTTTCCCCCTTATCTATTTATAACATCTCTTGGGGTTGTCCTTAATGCTATCGGCCTGAGCTGTCTCCTGGCCCTGTTTCGCCCTGCTCTAACACATTTCCACTTCAGCACCATTGATGCTGATTGAGGCATATACTCCACCACCCTTCGTGATGTCGGTAACTAGCACCCTCAACTTGCTGACATCGATGGACAGCTTGTTGTCGTGACAGCATTTTAGTAAGCTCTTTATCTTCTTCGTACGTTCCATCCCATCATTGTTCATGATCCATCCATCCACCACCTTGTTGTCATCTGCAAACCTGTGGATAGAGTTAGTGCAGAATTTGGCCCCACAGCCGTCATTGTATAGGGAATTTATTTATGGACTGAGAACACATTCATGTGGGTCACCAGTGTTGAGAATTATTGTGGATGATGTGTTGTTGCTTAACCTCACTGTTTGTGACCCACGGGGCAGAAGGTTGAAAGGGGTCAGAGAATCCATAAATATTTTATACGTACGTACTTAGAGAGACAGAGTCCGGCTCAACTATAGAGATAATAAGGCCCCTCAGAAACCAAAGTGGTAAACTATGCGTGGAACCACAGGAGATGGACAAGGTCCTCCAGGAGTATTTATCTTCTGTTTTTATCATTTAGAAAGACATGGAAGACCTGGGACAGGTAATGTTGATGTCTTGAGGACAGTCTGTATTACGGTCAAGGATGTCTTGAACATCCTATGACAAATGAAGGTGGATACATCTCCCAGGCCTGATCAGATATATCTGTGGACAGTGTGGGAAATGAGAGAAACTCATAAGTCATGAGCTGAATTAGGCCATTCGACCCATCGAGTCTACTCCTCCATTCAATCATGACTGATCTATCTTTTCTTCACAACACCATTCTCCTGCCTTCTGCCCATAACCTTTGACACCCTAACTAATCAAGAAGCTGTCAATCTCCGCTTCACAAATACTCAATGTTGGAGGTAAGAGAAGTTTCTGAGACATAAGATATATATGCATTTTGATTCACAAGGGCTAATTAGGGATAGTCAGCATGGTTTTGTACGTGGGAGGTCGAGTCTTACTAAATTGATTGATATTTGAAGAAGGAACCAAACGGGTGACATACGTAGCTACGGCTGTAGACGTTGTTTATATAGACTTCAGGAAACGCTTTGATAACGTTCTGCATGGTAAGCTGCTCTGGAAGATTAGATCACATGGGATCAAGTGAGAGCTAGCTGACTGGATACGGAAATGGCTTCATGGAAGGAAGGTTGTTTTACAGACTGGAGTCCTGTGACTTGTGAATACTAGACTTGTATTAAACATTGTATCCTTTACTTGTGGACAGCTAGATTGTAATTATCCTTTCTTTGATGGGATAGCATGCAAACAAAAGCTTTTCACTGTACCCTGGAACATGTGACAATAATAAACTAGACTAAACTAAGGGAAAATGGCTAACCAGAGAGAGTGGGTCCCATCAGGAATCAAAACAGTCAACTCTGTGTGGAGCCACAGGAGATGGGCAAGGTCCTCAATAGTATTTCTCCTCTGTTTTAAAATAGCGAGCAATAGGAGGATTGAGGAACTTGGGGCAGTCAATGGAAGTGTCTCGAGAACAATCAGTATTACGGTCGAAGAGGTGCTGAAGGTCCTAACATCAGGGTTCGGCGCTGGGTCCGTTACTGTTTGTCATCTATTTCAATAATTTGGATAAGAATGTACATGACAAGATTAGCAACATTGCAGATGAAGCAAAGGTGGATGGTATTGTAGATAGTGAAGATTGTTGTCAAACATTGCAGCAGGATCTTGATCGGTTGGCTAGGTGGGCTGAGGAATGGTTGATGGAATTTAATACAGAGAAACATGAGGCGTGGCATTTTGGGAAGTCTAAAATGGGCAGGACCTAGACAGTGAATGGTAGATCTCAGGGAAGAGCAGAGGCATCTTGGAGAGCAGGTAAATAGTTCCATGAAGGTAACGTCACAGGTAGATGGAGTGGTCAAAAAGTATTTTGGCACATTGGCCTTCATCAGTCAGAGTATTTATTTATGAAGTTGGTAAATCATGTTGCAGTTGTACAAGAAGTTGGTGAGGCTGCATTTAGTGTATTCTGTTCAGATTTGTGCACCATGTTATAGGTAAGATGATGTCAAGCTGGAAAGGGTGCAAAGAAGATTTGCCTGGACTCAAGGGTCTGGGCTATAGGGAGACGTTAAGCAGGCTGGAATTTATTACCTGCACGCACAGTCTCTTGCAGAGTGGGGGAATCGAAAACCAGGGGGCATAGGTTTCAGGTGAAGGGAGAAAGATTTTATAGGAACCAGAGAGGGATCTTTTCCACACAAAGGGCGGTGGGTGTTAGGAGCAAGCTGCCGGAGGAGGTAGTTGAGGCAGGGACTATCACAACGTTTAAGAAGCTATTAAACAGGGGCATGGATAGGACAGGTTTAGAGGGATATGTTCCAATTAATGGGGTGAATGTACAATCTTTTACCAGGGTAGTGGAATCAGGAACCAGAGAATGTAGGTTTAAGGCGAGAGGTGGGTGGGAAGGTGTTGAGTGAGAGTGGGGTGGGTTGGGGGGGGGGGGGGGCGGGGTGAAAGAGAGTAAAAGCTGGGGGGATGAGTGAGAACAGGGAGGGAATGAGAGATCACTGGATGAGTGCGGGGAGGGGGAGTGAGAGCAGGAAGGGAGTGAGGAAGGAGTGAGCGTGGGGCATAGGTAACGGTGACTGGGTTGGTGTGTGGGGTAGTGATGGTGGGGCATTGGTGGAATGAGGGACAGATGGGACGGGTGGGGACAGAGGGGAGACTGGGATGAGCAGGGCCGTGGTGTGATGAGTGAGGGCTGCACGAAGACTGCACAGCTGCACGAAGACTGTGAGAACGAAGATTGAACAGTTTCAGGAAGCAGAGAATATAGGTCAATCAGACAGTCGGCCCTCCCTGGCCCTCAGAATCAGTGATCCCGCATGGACCCGAATCTGGAGTGAGATCCTGACTCACCCTGACACTGCTGGCCCATCCCGTCCCCACCCCCCCCCCCCCCCCCCCAGCACGGGAACCATCCCTCTCGCCCGGCACTGGTCTGTCCCGTCCCACCCATCCCCCACCCCTCACCCCCCGACACCATCCCCTCACCCCCCTCCCCTGTCCCTGTGCTCCCACTAATACACTGTCCTGGCCCTGTGCTCCATTAACATTGCAGGGAAATACTTTCCCACTTTCCCACATACAATGTTCCCACGTTCTATTGATACTGACACACTTCTGATTCCAACTTTCCCATCTAAATGGCCGGGTTCTCTGTCTGTTTGTGTTGTTGCCGTGTGGTGGGTAAGTGAGTGAATGGGCGTGTGGGAGAGTGAATGGAATAAGATGTGATGACGGTGACAATGTGCTTGTCTACATCAGTACTGTCGAGCATGTGGGGCTGTACTGGAGTAACAGAATACCATGGCAATAATCCTTGCACTGTGCAGGGCCAGTGTGGGCCAGGACAGGAGTTTCACGTTTGTCAGACACTGCAAGTCTCTGACGACATGGTCAGTGGAACAGGAGGGGAACCAGTGCAGGTTGTGTAGTTTCACACGGCATTTAGTAAGTAGAGCTGGTAGAGCTGCTGCCTCACAGAGCCAGAGAACCAGGGTCCATGCTGAGCTCAGCTGCTGTCTGTGTGGAGTTTGCACGTGTGGAGCTTTCACTAGATGCTCCAGTTTCCTCTCACATTCCAGAAGCTTCTGGGTTTGTAATACATCCCTGCACAAGAGGCTGGTCAACAAGGTCAGAGCACAAGGAATTGTTCACACACTGACATGGTTTGAGAATTGGCTTTTGGACAGAGAGTAACAGGTGGGAATAAGCAGATCATTCTCAGGTTGGCAGCAGTGACGTGTGGGTACAAGAGGGCTCAGTGCTTGGGCCCCGGTGAGTCACAGTCTGTATCAATAACTTGGCTGGGACGATCATCTGTGGACTGAGATACACCGTGATATCTCCCACTGACCAGTAGTGTCCCTCACGCAGTAGCCCCGGTCCGCTATTCCCCAGACCCCTGTCCCAGTCTGATGTCCAGTTTCTCCACACACCCGGCATCTATTCCCCAGACCCGTCCCAGTCTGATGCCCTATTTCTCCACACACCCGGCATCTATTCCCCAGACCCCGGGCGCAGTCTGATTCCCTATTTCTCCACACACCCGGCATCTATTCGCCAGACCCCTGTCCCAGTCTGATGTCGTTTCTCCACACACCCGGCATCTATTCCCCAGACCCGTCCCAGTCTGATGCCCTATTTCTCCACACACCCGGCATCTATTCCCCAGACCCCGGGCGCAGTCTGATTCCCTGTTTCTCCACACACCCGGCATCTATTCCCCAGACCCCTGTCACAGTCTGATTCCCTGTTTCTCCACACACCCGGCATCTATTCCCCAGACCCCTGTCCCAGTCTGATGCCCTGTTTCTGTTTTCCACTTGCACCGTCTCTATTCCTTTATTCCAGACCCGGAGACGTCCACAAAGGGAGGACCGGCCACTGGAGAGGCCACCCAGGAACCGTCCTCTGTCCCAGCGGGAGACACATCCTCAGGTATCATGTCTTGTGTCAGTGGGGACATTCAATCTCTCACTCTGTGCCCTGGACCCTCTCGTCCGCCTGTTCACCTGCTGGACGCACAGTGCAGCGTGCGGGTGAATGACGACCTCAGGGCTTCCTCCCTCCTCTCTGCCAAAGTGTCGCTATCTCTGGAACGTTTGATGCCTTTTTCCACCGTGAACCATAAGCCCCTGGGTCTGATGGCGGGACATGGGGCCGCGTGAGGTAGGTTGGCAGCCAGAGCACAGGGTGTGAGTGAGGCCTGGGGTTTGGTTGCTGAGGGAATGGAGAGGGCGAGAGGAGAGGAGCGAGGTGGAGAGGGGAGAGTGGGGATGAAGGGTGAGAAGGGGGGGGGGGGGAGAGGGGTGAGAGTGGGGGGGGGAGGGGTGAGAGTAGGGAGAGGGGTGAGAGTGGGGAGACTGAGGGGAGAGGGGTGAGAGTGCGGGGAGAGGGATGAGAGTGGGGGAAGAGGGGTGAGAGTGGGGGGGATGGGTGAGAGTGGTGGGGGAGATGTGTGAGTGGGGTAAGAGTAGTGGGGAGAGGGGTGAGAGGTGGGGGGGGGGGGTGAGAGTGGTGGGGGAGTGTGTGAGTAGGGGTGAGATTATAGTGGGGGAGGGTGAGAGTGGGGGGAGGGGTGAGAGTGGTGGGGAAGAGAGGTTGAGTGGGGTAGAGTAGTGGGCGAGTGGTCAGAGAGGGGGGAGGGTGAGAGTGTGGGGGAGTGTGAGTGTGGTGAGGTAGTGGGGAGTCGGGGTGAGAGTGGGGGGAGGGGTGAGAGTGGTGGGGGAGATGTGTGAGTGGGGTAAGAGTAGTGGGGAGAGGGGTGAGAGTGGGGGGGAGGGGTGAGAGTGGTGGGGGAGATGTGTGAGTGGGGTGAGAGTAGTGGGGAGAGGGGTGAGAGTGGGGGGGAGAGTGGGGCGGAGGGGTGAGAGTGGGGGCGGAGAGGGATAAGAGTAGGGGTGAGAGTGGGGTGTGGGGAGATCAGTGGTCACTGGGGATGTTTGGGTCAGTGTTGTGCTGGGGTGCGGACCAGGGATGTGGGTGGGAGATGTCACTAAGGATTACAGCCGGGACTAACCACCAGCGCAGGGTGCTGGGCACGGGGAGGCAGGTGGTCAGAGATAACAGTCCGTAGCTCAGGGGGTAGTGAGGTAGTGTGTGGCTTCAGGATGACTGGGGTAGTGTGTGCAGCAAATGTCTGGAGCTGGGACTGAAGGTCTTTAGCCAGAAGGTGGTGAGTCTGTGGGTTTCATTCCCACAGACGGCGGTGGAGGCCGACATTGGGTATTTTTAAAGCAGAATTTGACAGGCTCATTATTTGTAAGGGTGTCAAAGGTTACGGGCAGAAGGCAGAACATGAGGTTCAGAGGGGAAAATCAATCAGACACAATCGAATGGCAGAGCAAACACGATGGGCCGAATGGTATCATTCCTCTCACACATGCCAGATCCTCTGTCTCACTCTCGGACTTCCATCCCTCATTTACCCTTCTCTCTTATGTTCACTCTCGGCACAACTCGCCATTTCTCCCCCAGTCCTTTGCTCTGTTTCTCAGGAGGAAGCTCCATGTTTGCACATCATGGCTAGTTTAATTGCCTGAATCATTGATTCTATTTCAGCCTCCACAGATGCTGCCTGACTTGTTGAGTACTCCAGAACTCTGTGTTCTTCAGCCTTTCACCATCCACAGTCTATCTCAGTGGTTTTCCGTATCTGTTGACCAGTCCATCACCCAGCCTGGTCCCGGAGGCACTGGGATGAAACATGAAGATCTCATTACCGGCATAGGGCCATTTCCACTGCTCCAGGTCTCACTCAGCTCTTCTCTCCTTCCAGATGCGGGCAGAGGGACAAGTGCAGAAGGCAGGGAAGACAAGCCGTCGGATGCCGAATGCAAACCACACATTGGACCAGGTACCTGCTGAGATCTCGCGGGAACCTTCGGGACAGCTATGCACAGATACCCTTTCTGCCCTGAGCCCATACATCGGGCCGGCTGATGGTCTGCTTAATAATCAGATTGGTTGGAGTTTGCAGGAGAAGTCTTCTGGAGCACGGGGAGGATCCCCTTCCTCCAGCCCTTCTCCTCATAGCACCAGGGTAGGGTCAGTGGGTCAGGGGAGAGATTGTTCCTCGCCACTCGCCTGGGTTACTTGTAGTCCAAGTGTGAGTCGTGGAGCCACACAGCACAGAAACAGGCCCTTTGGCCCAACTTGTCCCTGCCCACCACGATGCCCAATCCAAGCTGCTCCCATTTACCTCTGTCTGGCCATTACCCCCTGAATCTTTCCTATTCGCGTACCCGCACAAATGTCTTTTAAACATCTTTTACAAATCTTTTCTTTCTCAAGGGAGGTGGTGGGAGGCAGTGAGTGTTCACGACAACAATCAAATGTTCCTGGAGTAGAGGGGCCGGGGTAGACTGGGATGTGATCTTGTCCCCACCTCCCCCACACTGTCCGTGTTGCTGCCTGTGGGCCTTGCTCAGACAGCGGAGTGACTGAAGACCTCTCTTGATCTTCCAGACTGGTGGGATGAGGAGTGTGAGAAGATGATCGATCAAGTCCAAGTGTTGTACATTGGGCAGAGTGAGCTGGACACGGCTGAGCAGAAGGAGGCATATCTCCATGAGGTGAGAGCTTCACTCCGCAGTTGTTCTCATGTTGGTGTCTCTTGTTAATGTGATCCCCACCCAGCCCGGCCTGTAGTGTTTGTGTATCCTTTATTCACATTAATAATAATAATAATACATTTTATTTAATGGGCGCCATTCAGCCATCTCAAGGACACCTTACATAGTAATCGGAAAACAAACATATAATCGGAATAGAACAGGTAAAAAAGACATCACAGAGACACAAATTAAAAACAGAATTCAATCCAAAAACAGAAAATCAAAAACAGTGTGAAGAGAGAGCAGCGGCAGCCAAAGCGCGCCAGCGTCCACTCTCTCTTCACGGCAGCCATCTTGGACACAGACCTACAGGACTACAATTAGACAAAAAAATCAACCCCCCACAGTGGGTAGCACTGTGGAGGAAGGCACAATGTCCAGTCCCCATCCCATGTTCACCCCAAAGTCAGGCCTATTGAGGCCACCGCAATTGCCTCTACGGAGGCCCGATGTCCCTGGCCGTTCTCACCGGGTGGTCTTGCCCCGGTGTCGGGAGAGTCCTTTCGGCGGCTGGGCCACCTGGAACGGCCGCTTCCTGGTTGGAGCCCGCGGCTGCCGAAGCCGACAAGGCCGCGCCGGTTTGGAGCTCCCAGGCTCCCGATGCTAAAATCGGCATCGCCTCTCCGCACTGCCGCCTCTCCGCACTGCCGCCTCTCCGCTCCGCAGACCCGCAGCCCGGAGATGTTGCTCTCGGCGGTCCAGCTCGCCAGAGCTCCAGCGCATCGCTCCAGCGCGGCGACCCAGGCAAGGCACCGCCCGCTCAACTCCGTTCCGCTCCAGCGCACTCCGCTCCGCTCCAGCGCACTCCGCTCCGCTCCAGCGCACTCCGCTCCGCTCCAGCGCACTCCGCTCCGCTCCAGCGCATTGACTTTTCCTCCCCAGTTAGTACCGATTGACCATTCACAGTCAACCTCATTCCTACTGTGGTCAATGTTGCTTCAACAAGCGACTCATAGAAAGTCAGAGTCATACAGCTGTGAATCAGGCCCTTCTGCCCAACTCATCCATGCTGACCAAGATGTCTTATCTAAGATGGCCCATACGCCACTAAACCTTTCCTGTCCATGTACTTTAACTGTCCATATGTTTCTGACATGCTGTTATTGTATCAACCTCAACTACCTTCTCTGGCAGCTCATTCTGTATACCCACAATCCTCTGTGTGAAAACATTTGCCCCTTAGGTTGCTATTAAATCTTTCTCCTCTCACCATAAATGTATTCTCTCTATTTCTTGCTTCCCCTATCCTGGGAAAATGCCTCTGTGTATTCACCCTAGCTATTCCCCCATGATTTTTTACACTTCTATAAGAACAAGCCACAACCTGCTGCTGCGTTCCAAGGAATCTAGTCTGTCCAATCCCTCCCTACACCTCAGGCTATTGACGCTGGGTTACAGCTTCATTAACCTTCTCTGCATTTTTTCCAGCTGAATCACATCCTTCCTATACAAGGATGATCAAAACAGAACACAATATTCCTAGTGCGACCTCACCAATGTTTCATATTGAGAGAGTGCAGCGTAGGTTCACGAGGTTAATTCCCGGTATGTCGGGCCTGACATATGATGAAAGAATGGGTCGACAGGGCTTGTATTCACTGGTTTCTAGAAGGATGAGAGGGGATCTTATAGAAACATACAACATTCTTGAAGGATTGGACAGGCTAGATGCAGGAAAAATGTTCCTGAAGTTGGGGAAGCCCAGAACCAGGGGCCACAGTTTAAGAATAAGGGGTAGGCCATTTAGGACTGAGATGAGAAAACACTTCTTCACCCATTGAGTTGTGAATCTGTGGAATTCTCTGGCACAGAAGGCAGTGAAGGTCAATTCACTGGATGGTTTAAAGAGAGAGTTAGAGGTAGCTCTTAGGGCTCTGCTGTACAACACTCCCCAGACCTGTACCATTCACCATGAAAGTCGTGCCCTGGTTTGACTTCCCAATATCCAACACCTGTCACTTATCTGAATTAAACTCCATCTGCCTTTCCTCAGCTCGCTGGTCCAGCTGATGAAGATTCCACTGTCATTCTTGATAACAATCTTCACTGTCTATGATACCATATATTTAGTGTAATCTGCAAACTTACTCATCATGCCTTGTACATTCTCTTACAATTCGTTGATATAGATGACGAACAGTAATGGGCCCAGCACCAATCCCTGAGGCACAGCACTAGTCACATGCCTCAGTGTTGAAGGGTCTGTGAGCAAAACCCAGTTATCACCGTTTCTCCACCATCCCTTCTCCTTGAATCTCCATCCTCATTAATGGGCCAGCCCCAGTTAACGTACTTTGCCTTCTGCAGTTGTTTGACCGTCACCAGGTATCATTTATATTCCCTCATTGACACACCGTCGATCTCCACTCAGCATCAGTTGACATTTTCGGATGGATCGTTTGGGGGTGATAATCACCGTTTGATCAGTGAAGGATATCCTTGAGTTTTGCAGGAAAGAATCTCCTGGTTTATGGATGGGACAAGAGAATGACCAATGTTTTTGAGAAACAAACTTACTGTTGTATGGGAAGAGAATTCCACAGGCTTGCGGTTTGCATGTTCCAATGGTGAGCAAAAGGGATGTACACAATGCTGAGGACACCAAGCAGGTCAGGCAACATTGTAGAAGGAGAATTATGATGCGACTATGCAAGTCGACGGTGAGACCACACTTGGAGTACTGTGTACAGTTCTGGTCACACCGCTACAGGAAGGATGTCCTTAAACTGGAAAGGGCACATCGGAGATTCACCGGGATGTTACCTGGGTTTGGAGTTTGCATTATGGGGAGAGACTGGATGGGCTGGGATTTATTCTTTGGAGCGTAAGAGACTGAGAGTTGACATTATTGAGGTGTGCAAGATCATGAGTGGCCTGGATAGAGTGAACACTCAGTCTTTTTCTCAGGGTAGAGGATTCAAAATCTAGAGGGCAAAGGTTTAAGAAGAGGCCTCAGGGACAACATTTCCCATCCAACGTGTAGTCCGTATCTGGAATGAGCTGCTAGAGGAAGCTACATAAGCAGATGCAATTACAACATCCAAAACAAATTTGGACAAATATACTGATAGGAACCGGTTAGAGGACTATGGGCTAAATACAGGCAAATAGCCAGAGGGTGGTGAATCTGTGGAATTCATTGTCACAGGTGGCTGTGGAGACCACATCTCTGGGTATTTCTAAAGCGGAGATAGACAGGTTCTGACAAGGTGCCAAAGATTACAGGATGAAGCAGGAGAATTGGGAGTGAAAGGGAAAGATAGATCAGCCATGATTGAATGGTGGAGTAGACACGATGGGCCGAATGGCCTGATTCTGCTCCTATGACTGAAGAAATAAAGCTATCCCAGAATGCTGCATCAGTCGGCATGGAAATGAAAGCAGAGGGGTTTGTTTCCATGTTGTACAATTCTACGACTGTGAGAAACAGTAATGTTTCAACTCAAAGATCCTTTGTCAGAATTTTGTGGGAAAGAGAGAAGACAAGGACCCATTGCGGTGGTGCAGCATGTGGAGCCGCAGGCGTCATAGACCAGAGATCAATCCTGACCTCGGATGCTGTCTGTGTGGAGTTTGCTCGTTTTTCCTGGTGCTCCTCCCATATCGCAAAGACAGGCAGGCATGTTGGTTAATTGGCCTTTGTAGATTGCCGCATGTTTGTAGGGAGTGGATGAGAAAGGTGGGTAACATGGAACTAGTGTGAACATGGTTGACGTGGACTCTGTGGCCGAGTTTCCATGCTGTATCTTTAAACTAAACTCAACTACTCCAGCCTGTTCTGGAGATGTGAATCCACTGCATCCATTTGCGGGAAGGGGTTGGTTCCATGGGTCTGAATGGAAGTGAGTTGCCCTGTTGTAGCAGAAAGTAATTGCCCTGGTTTGTGGAGATGGGGGACACACCATGATGAGGGGAATCTCATGGTTTGAAGGGGTCAGAATCATTGGAATGAGCTGAAGGGGCTGAGAGGAAAGCACTTTCTCCTCATTTGAGGGAATGAAGTACAGGATTTTGAAGAGGAGATCTCCCTGGTACAGGGGTAGAGGGTGTAGGATTTCCCTGTGGGGTGGTGTGGGAATACCCGTGGCTGGTGGGGAGGGGTGGACGTTTGACATTTCCTAGTTTGTGAGGAATGGGACGACTGATTTGGAAGGAAGGAATGGAATTCATGCCGTGTTTGTGGGGGGTTGTTCCTGGTTTAAGGGAACCAATCTTCTGGAGTTAAGCCATAGATTCTATGGGTGATGAGGGGAGGGGTTTTCTGCTGTTCTGCTCTGTGCCACGATCCTCACGCAGTGCGGTCCCACCCTGGTTCTTCACCGCTACACTTGTCCCCTTCCACTGGTCCACAGGTGCGTCAGATGCTGAGAGAGCAATTCCCCTGCAAGTACTTCCTGCCCAAGGACATTGGTCAACAGACCAGGAAACGCAGCAAGAGAGAAGGGAATTGAACGGGAAGATCGTGGATTGTGATCATCTGATGAATTACAGGATGGTGGTGGGAGGAATAGAGATACATTTTACTTCATCAGATATTATGTTCATTCATTTCTGTTTTGGTGAGTGGTGGTGGGGAAGCCAAGAGAAAAATGTCAATGTTTTCTGAATGAGCGTCCAGCTGATAGTTATTCTGCAATCTCTGGATGTGACTGAATCACATTATTCTGTATTTCTGTCAATTACAGCTTTGATAATTTCTCAATGAGTTGATTCAATGTAATAATGCAATAATATGTTTAATTCAAGCAGCAATATTATTTCTGTATGCTGTACATCTAAAGATAGTTTGTTAATCAAGAATGTCTTCTATTTTATTTTAACTAATATTACACACTATGTAACTAAAAGAAATGTAACTAAAAAATAAATGCACAAATATTCTCAGCAAATACGAGAAAGTAATTTAAAGAGATTATTGACACAACTTGGTGTTGCTGTTGAAAGTGAGGACGACAATCTTGGTTTACAGGATAATAGTTAGTCAATAAAATGGCCAGAGTGATTGGAGTTTAATCCTAATTCATGCGGTATGATGCACTTTGTTAAGGTTTGTTATAGTCACATGTACCGAGGTGCAATGAAAAGCTTTAGGTTGCCTGCTATCTGACCAAATCACTTAGTACTATACAAGGATGCAAATCACTTACTGGTATGTTACTTATTACTATGGCAGAATATGGTCTAAAGTATATTACTTACTACAATGGGGGTAAGGGGGAGGTGCAGTGAGACCTGGGTGTCCTTGTACACCGGTCATTGAAAGTTGGCGTGCAGGTACAGCAGGCAGTGAAGAAAGCTAATGGAATGTTGGCCTTCATAACAAGAGGATTTCAGTATAGGAGTAGAGAGGTTTTACTGCAGTTGTATAGGGCTCTGGTAAGACCACATCTGGAGTATTGTGTACAGTTTTGGTCTCCTAATTTGAGGAAGGACATCCTTGTGATTGAGATAATGAAGCGTAGATTCACGAGATTGATCCCTGGGATGGCGGGACTGTCATATGAGGAAAGATTGAAAAGAATAGGCTTGTATTCACTGGAGTTTTGATGAGGGAGGATCTTATAGAAACATATAAAATTATAAAAGGACTGGACAAGCTAGATGCTGGAAAAATGTTCCCAATGTTGGGCGAGTCCAGAACCAGGGGCCAATGTCTTAGAATAAAGGGGAGGTAATTTAAGAAAGAGATGAGAAAAAACGTTTTCACCCAGAGAGTTGTGAATTTATGGAATGCCCTGCCACAGATGGCAGTTGTGGCCAATTCACTGGATGGTATTAAGAGAGAATTAGATAGAGCTCTAGGGGCTAGTGGAGCCGAGGGATATGGGAGAAGGCAGGCACGGGTTATTGATTTGGGACGATCAGCCATGATCACAATGAATGGCGGTGCTGGCTCGAAGGGCGGAATGGCCTCCTCCTGCACCTATTTTCTATGTTTCTATGTTTATACATGGAATACTATAATGCCTATACTCTACATCAATATACATATACACACACACACATATGTACTAGACCAAGGGAGACACGTTGGGTCCCGTCCCTTCAACGTGCGTTGGGGGGGGGGGGTGCAGCCTGCAGCATCACACACGCACACACACTAACTATCCCCCCCCCCCCACACACACACTAATCCCCCCTTGATATTATATTATGATTAGCGCTGGAGCGTCTAGAGAGGGAGAGGGAGGGGGTAGAGAGGGAGGGGAGCGGGCAGAGAGTGAGTGGGAAGGGAGGGGTTAGAGAGGAGGGGGGTTAGAGTGGGTGAGGGGGGCAGTGATGGAGGGGTCAGAGAGGGGGGGTCAGAGAGGGTGGAGTGCAGAGAAGGTGGGGCAGAGAAGATGGGGGAAGAGAGGGACGGGATGGGGTAGAGAGGGAGGGGGTTAGAGATGGAGGGGAGGGGAGGGGGTAGAGTGGGAGGGGGTTAGAGATGGAGGGGAGGGGAGGTGGTAGAGAGGGAGGGGAGGGGGTAGAGTGTGAGGGGGTTAGAGATGGAGGGGAGGGGAGGTGGTAGAGAGGGAGGGGAGGGGGTAGAGTGGGAGGGGGTTAGAGATGGAGGGGAGGGGAGGTGGTAGAGAGGGAGGGGAGGGGGTAGAGTGGGAGGGGGTTAGAGATGGAGGGGAGGGGAGGTGGTAGAGAGGGAGGGGAGGGGGTAGAGTGGGAGGGGAGGATGTACATAGGGAAGGGGAGGGGGAGAGGGAAGGGTGCGAGTGACAGCGGGAGGGCGGAAAGAGGGAGAGGGAGGTCGTAGAGAAGGAGCGGGCTGTTAGCTGCCTCTTTGAGGCAACGGTGGGAGGGTGCCGGGGGGTATGAATAACCTGGGGGGGGAGTGTGAATAACCTGGGGGAGGGGGGGGGAAGGTGTGATGTCACTTGAAGCACATGGAAGATTCTGTGAGTGAGACGGCTCCCAAAGCATGAAATGTTCAGATAAGGTGTTCCCAGCCTCGGCGAGAAATATGTCAACCGGATATGTAACAATGTTATCGTAACTGCGTATTTAATACTATGAACCCAGTGACTATAATCAGTAATAAGTTGAGAAATAAAGCAAGAGGGGTGTTAGAGAGGGAGAGGGAAAGGTTGAGGGGGCAGAGACAGAGGGGGGCAGAGAGGAAGGGGGTGTAGATAGGCAGGGGGCAGAGACGGAGGGGGACAGAGAGGATGGGGGAGAACCCACTATAAACCCACTGACTCCCATGGCTATCTGGACTACACTCCTCCCACCCTGCTTCCTATAAGGACTCCATCCCCTACTCCCAATTCCTCCATCTACACCGCATCTGCTCCCAGGATGAGTTGTTCCACATCAGGGCATCGGAAATGTCCTAATTCTTCAGGGAACGGGGATTCTCCTCCCCCACTATAGATGAGGCTCGCACCAGGGTCTCTTCCATACCCCGTAACACTGCTCTCTCCCCATCCCCCCCACTCATAACAAGGGTAGAGTCCCCCTAGTCCTCACCTTTCACCCCACTAGCCGTCACATACAACAAATAGTCCTCCGTCATTTTCGCCACCTCCAACATAACCCCACCACTCGCCACATCTTCCCATCTCCCCCCCTGTCTGCTTTCCGCAAAGACCGCTCCCTCCATAACTCACTTTTCAATTCTTCCCTTCCCGCCCGCACCACCCCCTTCCCGGGCACTTTCCCTTTCAACTGCAAGAAATGCAACACTTGTCGCTTTACCTTCCCCCTCGACTCCATTCAAGGACCCAAGCAGTCGCTTCCGGTGCGACAGAGGTTCACCTGCATCTCCTCCAACCTCATCTATTGCATCCTCTGCTCTAGATGTCAGCTGATCCACATCCCCCATTAACCAACTAATCGCTCCCGGTGGCTCAGCACTTCAACTCCCACTCCCATTCCAAATCCGACCTCTCTGTCCTGTGCCTCCTCCACGGCCAGAGTGAGCACCACCGGAAATTGGAGGGGCAGCACCTCATATGCTGCTAGGGCGCAGCCTGCACCCTTGCGGCATAAACATTGAATTCTCCAATTTCCGGTAGCCCTTGCTGTCTCCTCCCCTTCTCATCTCTCCCTCAGCCCTCGGGATCATCCTCTTCCTTTTTCCTTTCTTCTCTCCGCCCCCCCCCCTCCATCAGTCTGAAGACACACACACACGCACACACACAGAATTTTAAAAGTATCGAGATATAGATATGATACTGGACTAAGTTGGACCCGTTAGGCCGCAGTCACACGAGAGGCCTGTTCCCCCAACGCAACCCTTTCCCCAAGGCAATATTCCAACACTCACCCATAGCCCCTAACTGCCCTCCTATACCGCCCCGTCCCCAGCTGCAGGATTCTCCCCACGGGCTTCAGGCAGGGACCGGTGGGGAGCATCCTGCAGCTGGAGATGGGGCGGGTCAGGCGGGGGCCGGTGGAGCGGGATCGTCCTGCAGCAAGGGAGGGTGACGGTTTCAGGCGGGAGCTGTCGGGGGCCGGTGGGGTGGGGGGTGGGGTGCGTCCCGCAGCCTGGGGACGGGGACAGCTTCAGGACGGGGCTGTCAGGGGCCAGAGGGGGGACCGTCCAGCAGCCGGGGGAGGGGGAGGGCTTCAGCCAGTGGTTGGTGGGGAGGGGGGTTTCTGGAAGAGTAGTACGGGTGATGTGGTCCGAAGGGACTGGTTTCCAGACGGGTGGTATAGATATCATGGGCCAAATGGACTTTCCTTAAATCTGGTACAGGTGTTGTGGGCCGGAGGGACTTGCTTCCGGAGGGCTAGTAGGACATTGTGGGCCGAAAATACTTTTATTGGGCTAGTTCAGGTATTTTGGGCTGAATGGACTGCAGCTGAGGACAGGATGGGGACGTCTTCTGGCGGGGAGCGTCCTGCAGCCAGGGGAAGGGGACGGCTTCAGGCGGGGCTTGCCTGTAACCGGTGGAGGGAGGGCGCTGCCATAGCCTATCGCTGCCGCTGCTGGCTTTCCCAACCGGCTTCAGGTGCGGACTGAGGGGGGGGGGGGGGGGGACGTGAGGGAGATGGGGGAGGTGAGGAGAGTGGGGAGGAGGTAGAATAGAGAGAGAGGATGGTGGAGAGGGGGAGGTAGGGAGGGATAGTGGGGGGATAATGGGGAGGTGAAGAGTGGGGGATAGAGGGATAGGAGGGGGTGGGGAAGGCAGAGATGGGGGGAGGAAGAGAGTGACTGAGGGTAGGGGAAAGGACAGGGACGGAGAGGTGAGGGAGGGATTGGGGAGGGGAGATGGATAGAGGAAAGAAGATGGAGGTTGAAGAGGATGGCAGGGAGTGCTGGGAGAGAGGAGAAATGAGCCGTGCGATGTGTGAGTGGTGCAATATTGCGCTGATGGACGGGTTGAAATTGAGGGAATGGGCGAGTGGTGGAATATTGAATTGGGGAACGGGTTGCGTTTGGGGACCAGGCCTCCCGTGTGACCAGGCCTTACCCCAACGGGTCCCACTTAGTCTAGTTACATTTAAATGTGTGACCTGCAATACCCGTTCTGCATTGGGAAATAAAAGCCACGCACCATAGTGGGAGCCGCTGGAAAACAAAACACGAAACTGGAGAGGAACCTTTCGATTGAGCATTCCTGTTACTCCACTGCCGTCCGCTAGAGGGCGAGCAGGCTCACACCAGTCAGTCCACTCCCTCTGAGTTCGGTTAATGTTAGACAGTGTCGTGCAATGATCCAGATTTAATACGAGAACTAGAGTTAAAGGAACCACAAGGAGGCAGTGACCACAATATGATAAGATTTAACCTACAATTTGAAACGGAGAAGGTGACATTGGATGTGTCGGTATAACAGCTGAACAAAGGGGGCCACCGAGGCATGAGGGAGGAGCTAGCAAAGATTGGCTGGAAAAGGGTTTAAGGAGGAATGACGATAGAGCAGCAATGGCAGGAATTTCTGCGGATAATTCGGAAGATGCAGTATCATTTCATTCCAAAGAGGAAGAAAGATTCCTGGGGGAGTATAAGACGACTGTGGTTAACAAGAAATGTCGAGGACAACATAAAAGCCAAAGCAAAGGCATATAACATTGCAAACAATAGTGGGACGCCAATGGATTGGATTGTTTTTAAAAAGGCTGTAGCTTTTATTTACCTAGATTTTTGGAAGGCCTTCGATAAGGTGCCCCACGTCAGGCTGCGAGGGAAGATGAGAGCCCGTGGCATTAAAGGGACGATACTTGCATGGATATCGGGTCGGCTGAATGGCAGAAGGCAAAGAGTTGAAGTAAAAGGTGCTTTTTCAGGTTTGCTGGCAGTGACTAGTGGAGTTCCGCAAGGGTCGCTGCTGGGGCCGCTTCTCTTCGTGTTCTATATTAATGATTTGGATAAATGGTTCGAAGGCTTTGTGGCCAAGTTTGTAGATGACGCTAAGTGGGGCAGGCAGTGTAGGGGAAGCAAGGATTCTGCAGAAGGACTTGGACAGGCTGGAACACTTCAGTGTTCAGTATAGCAAAAGGGACTTGGGAGTGCTGGTGCAAGACTCCCAAAAGGTTAATTTGCAAGTTGAATCAGAAGTAAGGAAGGCAAATTCAATATTCCATATATATCAAGAGGACTGGACTACAAAAACAGAGATGTAATGCTGAGGCGCTAGAAGATGCTGGTCAGGGCGGATTTGGAGTACTGTGAACAGATTTGGGCCCAATATCTGAGGATGGATGTGCTGGCTCTGGAGAGGGTCCAGTCCTGTCTCACTGTGCGAGCTGACCCACGAGGTACCCCGAGATAAAGACTCGTGGTTGTGTACGAGATTCCAAGTGTATGATCAAGAGTTTAACCAAGTTCCCACGGGTATGACTAAAGTTTGACGTTTACTTGTCATTTCTGCGTTGTTCCAAGTTCGACTCTCGAGCCAACCCTGAATGAATGTCTGTTTTAATAAGCAACAGTGTTAAATAAGACATCTCCATCCTGCGGCTTTGATTTAAAGATAGAATTCAGCGCGGCCGCATCCATTGATGTGACGTACAAAGGGGAAATGCGCACCGTCCAGTGCCAGAGCAGTTATACTAATGATTTGTTTGAAACACACATCACGTTGTTAGAAGACCAGCGGGAGGCGGTTTGCTGTATTTTAATTGATCTACTGCCAGGGCTACACACTGCGGGGAGACGGGAGATGAAATATTTGAATGTGGACGGATATACACAACAGATTGTTGGCAGATGGAGCTCAGGGTTCGCCTCCTGAGCTGCTTTGGTGCCCAGGCGTGAGTTGAGGTGGAGGGAGGTTGGGGGGGGGGGGGGGGGGGGGAGTCAGGTTAAACTCACAAGGATTACGAGGATACAGCGAGACTCGGACTGCATGGCCACCACGCCGCCGCCGTCGCCGCCGCCGCCTTGCTCGGACAACCTGTTGGATGTGGAGAGCCGAGACTGCCCGCTGGTGGCCAACTTCCCCCTGCCCTCCGTCACCGCTCTCAGCCGGCCGGGAGGAGCTGTGCATGGAGCCCGCCACTGGAGTCGTGTCTGACTGCCTGGGCAGCCTGAGGGAGGCAGATGCACACTGCCCGGGGAGTGGCCACGGAGAGACTGCGGGGGGATTACCTCACTCTGACTGTGATCGGGAGAGATAGAGGTGTACACACACACACACACAGTGTGGATCTCCTCTGACTGACTGACTGACTGTCTGTGTGTGGGTGTGGGGGGGGGGGGGGGGGGACAGACAGAGAGACACACACACAGGCACCTTTAACTGTGTGTGTGGGAGAGCGAGACAGAGGCAGACACACACACAACGGGCAGTGTGTACCTCAGTCTGTATGTGTGTAGGGGAGAGAGTGACACAGAGACAGTGTGGACCTCTGACTGTAGGAAGGGGTGAGGGGGAGAGAGACAGAGAGAGTGAGAGAGAGAGGGGCACAGAGGCAGTGTGGTGTATTTCGGCGTGACTGTGGGGGATAGAGAAAGAGCGCACAGGACCTCGGTCTATCTGTGTGTGTGGGAGGGAAGGGAGACTAAGCAGAATACATCGGTCTTATTGTGTGTGGGGGAGAAAGAGGGAGGGGGGTGGGTTGGGAGAAAGAGAGAGGTGGGGGGGGGCGGGGTGGGAGAAAGAGAGAAATAGTTGGAGACGTATATACACACACAAAGCAGAGTTTTACTGTGTATGTGGGAGACACAGATGGACTGAGCACAGTACCTCGGTCTTACTGTGTGTGGTAGAGGGGGAGAAAGATACGTACACTCACAGCGGCAGTCTCTCAGCCTGTGTGAGAGGGAGGGAGGGAGGGAGAGAGAGAGAGACACACACAAGGTGGATGTGAAATCTCACCTGCTTGATTCAGTGACAGGCACCCGCCGCCAGTAAATGAAGACACCGCCATCTGTATCCCCCTCCTCTCCACCCCCTCTCCTCCACCCCCCCCCCCCCCCCCCCCCCCCCCCCCCCCCCCCCCCCCCCCCCCACCTTTCCTTCCCAACTCCAGTCCCGTCTCGACCCTCTGGGAAACTGAAGGGAGGGACAATCAACTGCCACGGATACAAATAATGTCATACACAAGAAAGGGCATATGCTGGTTGACAAAAAGTGAACACACGGTGCTGGAGTTACACAAAGACGCAGCAGAAATTTTGAAATGTCATCCCGTCACCCATTCATTCTCTACAGGGATACTGCCTGTCCCGCTGAGTTAAAGAGTGCCCACGGTAGGCGCATGAGTCACTAAGGTAAACGCACGGGCCACTACATTGTTACAACGAGTTTAAATGTTTCAATTTTGAACTTCAGCAGTACATTTTACTCGTGGAAAACTTTAAACATGTTTGAAACTTTTCAAGAGTTAACAAGTTTCATGGGTACCTGCCGTTAGCGCCACGAGTCGCTAAGTTGCGTCCACGAGTTTCGACGTTCCAGCTACGTTAATTGTACGTGAGTTAGTTATTTTAAAGTCGGGGTACCTCGTGGGCCAGCTCGCACAGTGTGACAGGGATGTTTACGTCTCATTTCTAGATGTTCCCAAGTTCTTCTCCCGAGGTACCAAGTTCCTCTCCCGAATTACTCTTGAGCCAACAACAACTACCGACGTGTGGAAAATTCTTCACATGGTAAAAAATGATGTCATACAGTTTTTTTTCACTATAAAAATGCTCCCAGCTCGTTCCATAAACCTACCGCCCTTTTTGCAAATAAAAAAACCGGTGCCCCTCCCACACATATGTATTTAAAGGAGGTGAAGAGGGCAAGTGTTAGAGTAATGCCTACGAGAGGTGGTGGTGGAGGCGCAAAGGATAGAGGAGTGTGAGAGGTTGTTGCCTCCACTGACTTCTGTGGCAGAGAATTCCACAGATGTTCTGCATGAAAACGTTTTCCCTCATCTCAGTCCTAAATGGCCTAATCCGTATTCTAAAACTGTGACCCCCGGTTCTGGACTCCCCCAACATTGGGAACATTGTTCCTGCATCTAGACTGTTCAATCCTTTAAGAATTTATATGTTTCTATAAGATACCCTCTCATCCTTCTCAATTCCAGCGAATACATGCCCAGTTGACACATTCTTTCATCATATGTAAGTCCTGCCATCCCGCGTATTAATCTGGTGAACCTACGCTGCATTCCCTCAATAGCAAGAATGTCCTTCCTCAAATTAGGAAAGGTACAGAAATGTGAAAAAGCATACCTCCAGATCCAGGGACAGTTTCTTCCCAGATGTTATCAGGCAACCGAATCATCCTACCACAACCAGAGAGCAGTGCTGAACTACTATCTACCTCATTGGTGACCCTCGGACTATCTTTGCTGGCTTTACCTTGCACTAAACGTTATTCCTATACCATGTATCTATACATAGTAAATAGCGCAATTGTAATCATGCATTGTCTTTCTGCTGACTGTTTTTAACACGCGACAAAAAGTATTTCTCTGTACACGTGACAATAAACTCAACTGAACTGAGTTCCTTGTATCTAACACGCGAGTCGAGTTGGTTATAACCACTGTGACGGTCATATGGTGAAGTGGTTTATTCCCTTCTGGGCCTGCCTTCCATTCGTAAGATCGCAAGTTTGAAAACGATCATAATCAGAGGTGACCTCATAATGTGCCTGGCCGGTGACCTCACAGTGAACTGCATCCGTAACCATGAGAGACGGGCTCCATTTCATCTGTCAACTTGGCAAACTGGCTCCATTCCATCTGTTAACTTGAAGTGGGTACACCGTACCCATTCACCCATTCACCATTCAACCAGCCCATCAATAATCCAAGCAAGGAGTTTCTAGAATGCCGGTGAAAACGGAAAGCGCCAAGCAGACTTACAAGAGGAGATCTAAGGTAGATCTGAATCTGTTAATAGACCAAGATAAAAGGTGGAGTGACACAGCGGGTCTTATTCTTAAACTGTAACCCCTGGTTCTGGACTCCCCCTACATTGGGAACATAGGGACGTAGGGCTCTTCTGCCACCTCTGAGCTTGAATGAATCCTATCCATCCAGCCTTTTACCCTCTCTGGGCCTTTTTATATTCACTGGTGGTGCAACAACTGTCTTGGCTTCTCCACTCCACTGGCCCACGCAAACCAGAAGGGTCCCAATGTGAAACGACAGGCAGCTCTGTGGAGAACATGGTTAGGTGACGTTTCACAGAGTGCTGGAGTAACTCAACGGGTCAGGCAGCATCTGTGGAGAACATGCATAGGTGACGTTTCACAGAGTGCTGGACTTACTCAGCAGGTCAGGGAGCATCTGTGGCGAACATGGATAGGTGAAGTTTCACAGGACAGTGCAGCTAGTTGGAGAACTAGAGTTGGGGAGGGATGGAGAGAGAGGGAACGCAAGGGTTATTTGAAGTTGGAGAAATCAATATTCATATCGCTGAGTTGTAATCTGCCTGTCCCGCTGAGTTTCTCCAGCATTTTGTGTCTATCTTCAGTGTAAACCAGCATCTGCTTGCTGTTCCTGCACATTCTGTCTTGCCCACATTGAGCAAGATGCTCCATCTACACTAGTCCCATCTGCCTGAATTTGCTCCACATCTCTCCATACCTATCCAATCCATGTATCTGTCAAGAGTGCTTTATTGTCATATGTCCCAAAATGAACAATTAAACACATGCGATAGAACTTTATCTATCCCAGGAGGGAAATTGATCTGGCAACAGTAATAAAGCACAAGATAAAGGTGGTCATGGTGGCGCAGCAGTAGAATTGCTACCTTACAGCAAATGCAGTGCCGAAGACCCAGGTTGGATCCCGATTATGGGTGCTGTCTATACGGAGTTTGTACATTCTCCCCATGACCTGCGTGGGTTTTCTCCAAGATTTATGATATCCTACAACACTCCAAAGCCTTGCAGGTTAATTGGCTATGGTAACACTGTAATTATCCGTAGTGTGTAGAGTAGTGCTAGTGTATGGGATGATCGCTGGTTAGTGTTAATGTGCGGGGATCGCTGGACGGCGCGGACCCGGTGGGCCAAAGGGCCTGTTTCTGCGCTGTATCTCTAAACTAAACTAAAATAAACTAAACATGAAACAGGAAATTAAAGTGACAAGGGGGAGAGCGGGAGGGGGGGTCAGTCTACCCCACGACAGAAGGGGTTGGTGTTGTACAGTTTGATAGCCACGGGGAAACAGGATCTCCTGTGGCGTTCTTGGTGGAACTAGTCTGTTGCTGAAGGTGCTCCTCAGTGTGCCGTGGAGCGGGTTACGTTGCAGCACAACATTCTTCTAAATTCTAGCGAGTACAACTGAGTCTATCCAGTCTTTCTTCATATGAAAGTCCAATCAGTCTGGTGAACCTTCTCTGTGCTCCCTCTATGGCATGAATGTCTTTCCTCAGATTAGGAGACCAAAACTGTACGCAATACTCTAGGTGTGGTCTCACCAAGACCCTGTACAACTGCACTAGAACCTCCCAGCTCCTATACTCAAATCCTTTTGCTATGAATGCTAACATACCATTCGCTTTCCTCACTGCCTGCTGCACCTGCATGCCTACTTTCAATGACTGGTGCACCATGACACTCAGGTCTCGCTCCATCTCCCCTTTTCCTAATCGACCACCATTCAATTAATAGTCTACTTTCCTGTTTTTGCCACCAAAGAGGATAACCTCACATTTATTCACATTATACTGCATCTGCCATGCATTTGCCCACTCACCCAGCCTATCCAAGTCACCTTGCAGCCTCCTAGCATCCTCCTCACAGCTAACACTGCCCCCCAGCTTTGTGTTATCCGCAAACTTGGAGATGTTGCATTCAATTCCCTCGTCCAGACCATTAATATATATTGTACATAGCTAGGGTACCAGCACTGAGCCTTGCCGTACCCCACTAGTCACTGCCTTCCATCCTGATAAGGACCCGTTTACTCCTACTCTTTGCTTCCTGTCTGCCAGCCAGTTCTCTATCCACATCAATACTGAACCCCCAATACCGTGTGCTTTAAGTTTGTATTCTAATCTCTTATGTGGGACCGTGTCGAAAGCCTTCTGAAAGTCCAGATATAACCCATCCACTGGTTCTCCCTTATCCACTCTGCTAGTTACATCGTCGAAAAATTCTATAAGATTCGTCAAACATGATTTACCTTTCATAAATCTATGCTGACTTTGTCCAATGATTTCACCACTTTCCAAATGTGCTGCTATCCTATCTTTAATAACTGACTCTAACAGTTTAACCACTACCGATGTTAGACTAACTGGTCTGTAATTCCCCATTTTTTCTCTCCCTTCCTTTTTAAAAAGTGTGGTTACATTATCTTCTACCCTCCAGTCCTCAGGAACTAGTCCAGAATCTAAAGAGTTTTGAAAAATTATCACTAATACATCCACTATTTCTGGGGCTACTTCCTTAAATACTCTGGGATGCAGCCTATCTGGCCCTTGGTTAGTGTATCGGCCTTTAATCCATTCAATTTACCTAACACCACTTCCCGGCTAAGCTGGAAGATTCAAAGAGGACATGACTTGAGAGTTAAGGGACAGAACTTTAGGGGTAACATGAGGGGGAACCTCTTTACTCAGAGAGTGGTAGCTGTGTGGAATGAACTTCCAGTGGAAGTGGACATGAGGAACCTTGTCAAAGACCTTACTAAAGTCCATATAGACAACATCCACCGCTTTACCCTCATCAATTTCCCTAGTAACCTCTTCAAAAAATTCAAGAAGATTAGTCAAACATGATCTCCCAGGCACAAATCCATGTGTTCAAGAAGGAACTGCAGTTGCTGGAAAATCGAAGGTACACAAAAAAGCTGGAGAAACTCAGCGGGTGCAGCAGCATCTATGAAGCAAAGGAAATAGGCAACGTTTCGGGCCGAAACTCTTCTTCAGACTGATAGGGGGTGGCGGGGAGAAGGAAGGAAAAAGGAGGAGGAGGAGGAGCCCGAGGGCTGGGGTTGGGAGGAGACAACCCGAGGGCTGAGGAAGGGGAGGAGCCAGCATAGGCTAACAAAATCGGGAGAATTCAATGTTCATGCCCACAGGATGCAGACTCCCCAAGCGGTATATGAGGTGCTGTTCCTCCAATTTCCGGTGTTGCTCACTCTGGCAATGGAGGAGACGCAGGACAGAGATGTCGGACGGGGAATGGGAGGGGGAGTTGAAGTGCTGAGCCACCGGGAGGTCAGGTAGTTTCTTGCGGAACGAGCAGAGGTGTTCGGCGAAACGATCGCCCAACCTCCGCTTGGTCTCACCGATGTAGATCAGCTGACATCTAGAGCAGCGGATGCAGTAGATGAGATTGGAGGAGATACAGGTGAACCTCTGTCGCACCTGGAACGATTGCTTGGGTCCTTGAATGGAGTCGAGGGGGGAAATAAATAGACAGGTGTTGCATTTCTTGCAGTTGCAACACTGCTCTCTCTCCCCATCCCCGCACTCTCAACAAGGGCAGAGTCCCTCTAGTCCTCACCTTTCATCGCTCCAGCCATCACATACAACAAATAATCCTTCCCCATTTTCGCCACCTCCAACGTGACTCCACCACTCGCCACAGCTTCCCATCTCCCCCCATGTCTGCCTTCCGCAAAGACCGCTCCCTCCGCAATTTCGTTCAGACTTCGGTCTGAAGGACAATAAAGGCTATCTAATCTAATCTAATCTAAACTCCCTTGTCAATTCTTCCCTTCCCTCCTGTACCATCCCCTCCCCGGGCACTTTCCGTTGCAACCGCAAGAAATGCTACATCTGTCCCGTTACCTCCCCCATTGACTCCATTCAAGGACCGTCCATCCAATATTCTATTGGATGGACGGGCTGTGCAGTGGGGAGGATCTGCATCTAAATGTAGAGCAGGCAAAATGTATAGGAAGGAACTGCAGATGCTGATTTACACCAAAGGCACAAAAATGCTGGAGTAACTTCGGGGGACTGGCAGGATCAAAGGTTTCAAAGGCCTTTTATTGTCACCTGTACCAATTAATGTACAGTGATATGCGAATTACTAATCAGCCGTACTAAAAAAGCAACAAGATGCACAACTACATAAAAGTTAACATAAACATCCACCACAGTGGATTTCCCACATTCCTCACTATGATGGAAGGCAATAAATTCTAACCTTCTTCCCTCATTTCTCTCCTACAGTCGGGGCAGTTGAACCATGTGTCGGGGCAATCGGAGCTCCCACAGCTGCCGGTCGAAGCCCCCGTGTCAGGGCAATCAAATCTCCCGCGTCGGGGCGATCGAAGCTCCTGTGTCGGTGCGATCGGAGTTCCTGTGGCTTGTAGTTCCGGATGTCTGTCTCTGACCAGAGATCGCGGGCTCCGCGATGTTAAGCCCCGTAGGCTGAGGTGGTGGAGCTCTCGAAATCGGTCTCCAGCAAGAGGCAGCCAACTCGATGTTAGGCCGCAGTGTGGACAGCAAAACGATACAGAAAAATGTCACATCTCCGTCGAGGTAAGAGATTAGGGGAAAGTTCCCCAACCCCCACATAAAACAAACTAATGAACACTAAAAACATGCATTTAACACATCCCCATAAAAAACAAAGGAAGGGACAGACAGACTGTTAGCAAGGCAACCATTGCTGGCGCCACCGTGTGGTTGAATTTTGCATGCTATACAAACAGATCAGATAATCCGATACATAAATACTATCATGTCAAACTGAAGTAAAATAGGTAGAGCAAAGGGGAAGGTACAGAGTGCAGAATAAATTGAATCACTTTTATTCGCCAAGTATGTATACATACAAGGAATTTACATTGGTGCTTTGCTCGCAAGTAACAACACAATATATAGTAGACAATTAAAAATAAAACATAATTTAAACAAGTGAAGAATGAAATAAAATACCAGAGCACAAAGGAGGCTTCACACTTTTGGCTGTTGAGTAGAGCTACTGCTCGTGGAAAAATGCTGTTTTTATGTCTGGCTGTGGCGGCTTTGTTCTCAGCATTGTAGCGCACCAGTTCCATAGACAAAGTTCAATGTTTGTAATGGAGTAGAGGTGAATTGGACAGTGACCTTGCTTATGGAAGGACTGTTCAGAAGCCCGATAACAGGTCTGCAACCCTGGGTACTGAAGGAAGTGGCTCTAGAAATCATGGACGCATTGGTGATCATTTTCCAATGTTCTATAGATTCAGGATCCGTTCCTGTGGATTGGATGGTAGCTAATGTTATCCCACTTTTTAAGAAAGGCGGGAAAGAGAAAACAGGGAATTATAGACCAGTGAGCCTGACCTTGGTGGTGGGGAAGATGCTGGAGTCAATTATAACAGATGTAATTGCGGCACATTTGGATAGCAGTAACAGGATCGGTCCTAGTCAGCATGGATTTACAAAGGAGAAATCATGCTTAACTAATCTTATGGAATTATCTGAGGATGTACTAGGAAAATGAACACGGGAGAGCCAGTTGATGTAGTGTACCTGGACTTTCAGAAAGCATTTGATAAGATCCCACATAGGGGATTAGTGGACAAAATTAGGGCACCTGGTATTGGGGGTAGAGTGCTGACATGGATAGAAAATTGGTTGACAGACAGGAAGCAAAGAGTCGTGATTAAGGGGTTCCTTTCAGAATGGCAGGCAGTGACTAGTGGGGTACCGCAAGGTTCGGTGCTGGGACACGCAGATATTTACAATATACATCAATGATTTAGAAGAAGGGATTCAAAGTAACATGAGCAAAATTGTAGATGACAGAAAGCTGGGTGGCAGTGTGAACAGTAAGGAGGATGCTATGACAATGCAGGATGACTTGGACAGGTTGGGTGAGTGGGCAGATGCATGGCAGATACAGATTAATGTGGATAAATGTGAGGTTATTCACTTTGGTAGAAAAAACAGGAAGGCAGATTATTATCTAAATGGTGTCAAGTTGGGGAAAGGGGAAGTACTATGGGATCTGAGGGTCCTTGTTCATCAGTCAATGAAAGTAAGCATGCAGGTACAGCAGGCAGTGAAGAAAGCAAATGGCATGTTGGCTTTCATAACATGAGGAGTTGAGTAAACAAGCAAAGAGGTCCTTCTGCAGTTGTGTAGGGCCCTAGTGAGACCACACCTGGAGTATTGTGTGCCGTTTTGGTCCCCTAATTTGAGAAAGAAAATTCTTGCTATTGAGGGAGTGCAGCGTAGGTTAACAAGGTTAATTCTCAGGATGGCGGGATTCTCATAAACTGAGATAATGGAGTGGCTGGACTTGTATACTCTGGATTTTAGAAGGATGAGCGGAGATCTTAATAGAAACATAAAAAAATAGGTGCAGGAGGAGGCCATTCGGCCCTTCGAGCCAGCACAGCCATTCATTGCGATTATGGCTGATCGTCCCCTATGAATAACACGTGCCTGCCTTCTCCCCGTATCCCTTGACTCCACTAGCCCCTAGAGCTCTATCTAACTCTCTCTTAAACCCATCCAATGATTTGGCCTCCACTGCACTCTGTGGCAGGGAATTCCATAAATTCACAACTCTCTGGGAGAAAACGTTTTTTCTCATCTCAGTCTTAAATGATCTCCCCTTTATTCTAAGTGTGGCCCCCTGGTTCTGGACTCGCCCAACATTGGGACCATTTATCCTGCATCTAGCTTGTCTAGTCCTTTTATAATTTTATATGTTTCTATGAGAAAACCCCTCATCCTTCTAAACTCCAGTGAATACAAGCCTAATATTTTCAATCTTTCCTCATAAACAGTCCCGCCATCCCAGGGATCATTCTCGTGAACCTACGCTGCACTGCCTCAATCACAAGGAGGTCCTTCCTTAAATTAGGAGACAAAAACTGTACTTAATACTCCAGATGTGGTCTCACCAGAGCCCTATACAACTGCAGAAGAACCTCTTTACTCCTATACCGCAATCCTCTTGTTATGAAGGCCAACATTCCATTAGCTTTCTTCACTGCCTTCTGTACCTGCACGCCAACTTTCAGTGACCGGTGTATAAGGAAACCCAGGTCTCGCTGTACCTCCCCCTTACCTAACCTAACCCCGTTGAGATAATAATCTGCCCCCTTGTTTTTGCTGCCAAAGTGGATAACCTCACATATATCTGCAGTGGCTTGCAAAAGTATTCATACCCCTTGAACTTTTCCACATTTTGTCACGTTACAACCACAAACGTAAATGTATTTTATTAGGATTTTATGTGATAAACCAACACAAAGTGGTGCATAATTGTGAAGTGGAAGGAAAATGATACATGGTTTTCAAATTTTTTTACAAATAAAAAACTGAAAAGTGTGGCGTGCAAAAGTATTCAGCCCCCTTTACTCTGATACCCCTAAATAAAATCCAGTGCAACCAAATGCTTTCAGAAGTCACCTAATTAGTAAATAGAGTCCACTTGTGTGTAATCTAATCTCAGTATAAATACAGCTGTTTTGTGAAGGCCTCAGAGGTTTGTTAGAGAACATTGTTAGAGCCCAAGGAACACACCAGACAGGTCAGGGATAAAGTTGTGGAGAAGTTTAAAGCAGGGTTAGGTTATAAAAAATATCCCAAGCTTTGAACATCTCACGGAGCACTGTTCAATCCATCATCCGAAAATGGAAAGCGTAGGGCACAACTGCAAACCTACCAAGACATGGCCGTCCACCTAAACTGACAGGCCGGGCAAGGAGAGCATTGATCAGAGAAGCAGCCATGGTAACTCTGGAGGAGCTGCAGAGATCCACAGCTCAGGTGGGAGAATCTGTCCACAGGACAACTATTAGTCGTGCACTCCACAAATCGGACCTTTATGGAAGAGTGGCAAGAAGAAAGCCATTGTTGAAAAAAAGCCATAAGAAATCCCGTTTGCAGTTTGCCACAAGCCCTGTGGGGGACACAGCAAACATGTGGAGGAAGGTGCTCTGGTCAGATGAGACCAAAATTGAAGTTTTTGGCCTAAATGCAAAACGCTATGTGTGGCGGAAAACTAACACTGCACATCACCCTGAACACACCATCCCCACTGTAATTCATGCTGTGGGGATGCTTTTCTTCAGCAGGGACAGGGAAGCTGGTCAGAGTTGATGGGAAGATGGATGGAGCCAAATACAGGGCAATCTTGGAAGAAAACCTGTTAGATTCTGCAAAAGACTTGAGACTGGGGCGAAGGTTCACCTTCCAGCAGGACAACGACCCTAAACATACAGCCAAAGCTACAATGGAATGGTTTAGATCAAAGCATATTCATGTGTTAGAATGGCCCAGTCAAAGTCTAGACCTAAATCCAATTGAGAATCTCTGGCAAGACTTGAAAATTGCTGTTCACAGACGCTCTCCATCCAATCTGACTGACCTTGAGCTATTTTGCAAAGAAGAATGGGCAAAGATTTCTGTCTCTAGATGTGCAAAGCTGGTAGAGACATACCCCAAAAGACTTGCAGCTGTAATTGCAGCGAAAGGTGCTTCTACAAAGTATTGACTCGGGGGGGGGGGGCTGAATACTTTTGCACGCCACATTTTCAGTTTTTTATTTGTAAAAAAATTTGAAAACCATGTATCATTTTCCTTCCACTTCACAATTATGCACCACTTTGTGTTGGTCTATCACATAAAATCCCAATAAAATACATTTACGTTTGTGGTTGTAACGTGACAAAATGTGGAAAAGTTCAAGGGGTATGAAAACTTTTGCAAGCCACTGTATATTATCCTGCATCTGCCACGCATTTGCCCACCCTCTCAACCTGTCCAAGTCACCCTGCAACCTCCTAACATCCTCTTCACAGTTCACATTGCCACCCAGCTTTGTGTCATCCGCAAACTTGCTAGTGTTGGTCCTAATTCCCTCTTCCAAATCATTAATATACATGATAAACAGTTGTGGCCCCAACACCGAGCCTTGCGGCACTCCACTTGCCACTGCCTGCCATTCTGAAAAGGACCCGTTCACTCCTACTCTTTGCTGCCAACCAATTTTCTATCCATGTCAAAACCCTACCCCCAATACAATATGCTCTAATTTTAGTATTTTAGTCACCAGTCTCCCGTGCGGGACGTTATCAAAAGCTTTCTGAAAGTCTAGATACACTACATCCACTGGCACCCCTTCATCCATTTTACTGAAAAAAATTCCAGAAGATTAGTCAAGCATGATTTACCTTTCATAAGTCAAAGATGATGGACTAATCCTTTTACTGCTATCCAAATGCCCCATTATTACCTTTCCCACCACCAAAGGCAGGCTAACTGGTCTGTAATTCTGCGTTTTCTCTCTCTCGCTTCTTTCTTGAAAATTGGGGTAACATTAGCTATCCTACAATCCACAGCGACTGATCCTGAATCTATTGAAGATTGGGAAATTATCACTGTTTCTAGAGCCACCTACCTGAGGACCCTGGGATGCAGACCATCAGGCCCAGGGGATTTATCATCCTTCAGTCCCATTAGCCTACCCAATACTATTTCTCGTATAATGAAAATTTATTTCAGTTCCTCTACCCCCTTAGATCCTCTGTCCTCCAGTACATCTGGGAGATTGTTTGTGTCTTCCTTAGTGAAGACAGATCCGAAGTACCAATTCAACTCTTCTGCCATTTCCTTGTTGCCCATAATAATTTCACCCGTGTCTGCCTTCAAGGGACCCACATTTGACTTTGCTATTCTTTTTCCCTTAACATATCTAAAGAAGCTTTTACTGTCCTTCTTTATATAGCTGGCCAGCTTCCCTTCACACGTCATCTTTTCAGCCCGTATTGCCCGTTTTGTTTTCTTCTGTTGTCCTATGAAAGTTTTCCAATCCTCTGGCTTCCGGCTACTCGTTGCTGTGTTATACATCTTTTCTTTTCATTTTATTCTATCCCTAACTTCTCTTGTCAGCCATGGTTGCCTCCTACTTCCCCTAGAATCTTTCTTCATGTTTGGAATGAAATGATCCTGCGTCTTCCGGATTATGCCCAGAAATTCCTGCCATTGCTGTTCCACCATCATTCCTGCTAGGATCCCTTTCCAGTCTACCTTGGCCAGCTCCCCTCTAATGCCTTCATAGTCCCCTTTGTTCAACTGCATCACTGCCACTTCTGATTTAACGTTCTCCTTCTCAAATTGCAGATTAAACTAATCATATTATGATCACTACCTCCTTTACCTCGAGTTCTCTTATCATATCTGGTTCATTGCACAACACTAAATCCAGAATTGCCTTTTCTCTGGTCGGCTCCATTACAAGCAGCTCTAAGAATCCATCTTGGAAGCATTCTACAAACTCTCTTTCTTTGGTCCTGAACCAACGTGATTTCCCAGTCGACCTGCATATTAAAACCCCCCATCACCACAGTGGCATTACCTTTGTTACATGCCAGTGTTAACTCCTGCTGCAACTTACACCCTACATCCGGGCTACTATTTGGGGGTCTGTAAATAACACCAATTAGTGTCTTCTTGCCTTTACAATTCCTCAACTCAATCCACAGTGACTTTACCTCGTCAGTCCCTAAGTCTTCCCTCGCAAGGGACTGAATTCCATCCCTCACCACCAGAGCAACCCCCCCCCCTTCCTCTGCCCACCTGCCTGTCCTTTCTATAGGATGTATAACCCTGAATATTAAGTTCCCAGGCCCCATCCTCCTGCAGCCACGTCTCAGTAATCCCCACAATGTCATATCTACCAACCTCTAACTGAGCCTCAAGCTCATCTGCTTTACTTTTTATACTTCGCGCATTCATATAGAATGCTTTTAATTCCTTACGCACCTCACCTTTCACATCGATCCCTATTACACTTGGCCATACTCTCCTATCCCTTTGTCAGCTTCCTTTCCCGTTAATTCTGGGGTCATTAACCATCAATTTACTCTCTTTCCTTTTAACTCCATCCTCGACTATCCTATTTGACACCCCACCCCCCTTATTCAGTTTAAAACCACCCGTGTAGCAGTGGCAAACCTGCCTGCCAGAACGCTGTACCCCACCTGTTAAGGTGCAATCCGTCCCTTTTGTACAGTTCCTCCTTACTCCAAAACATATCCCAGTGATCTAAGAATCTATATCCCTGCCCCCTGCACCAGTTCCCCAGCCACACATTCAGGTCCCGTATCTCCCTGTTCCTGCTCTCGCCAGCATGAGGAACTGGAAGCAAACCGGAAATAACAACCCTGGAGGTCCTGCTTTTCAGCATTTTTCCGAGGTCTCTAAAGTCACGCTGCAGAATATTCATCCCCTACTTTCCGATCTCGTTTGTGCCGACATGCACTACCACTTCCGGCTGTTCACCTTCAACCTTGTGGACGACAGATGGCACAATGGGCTAAGTGTTCGGCTGGCAACCGGAAGGTAGCTGGTTCGAATCCCGCTTGGAGTGCATACTGTCGTTGTGTCCTTGGGCAAGACACTTCACCCACCTTTGCCTGTGTGTGTGGATGTAATTATGTGAAGCACTTTGGGGTCAATGCAAGTTGACTAAAAATGTGCTATATAAATAAATAAATTTAATTTAATTTGTGGATTTTCTGCACTCTGTCCATGACATCCTGGATCCTGACACCAGGTAGGCAGCACACAATCCTCGAATCCCATCTGTTGCCGCAGAAACCCTTGTCGGTACCTCTCACAATGGAGTCTCCCACTACAATGGCGTTGCCTGACGTTGGCCTCTTTGGTTTTGGCTCAACAGCCCTTTTTGCTTCACAATCCAGTCAGCCGCTCAGTGTGATAACGTCTTCTGTCCCGACAGCTTCTAATTGTGTGAACCTGTTCACAAGAGGTACAACACCCGGGGACCTTTGCATTCCATGCTTCCCTCCCTTTCTCACCGTCACCCACCTTCTCTCTTCCAGTACCTTAGGTGTAACAATCTTACTGTAGGACTTGTCGAGGAACGACTCAGTTTCTCGGACGAACCCGAGATCATCCACTATTGAAACATAAAAGATTATTAAGGGTTTGGACACGCTGGAGGCAGGAAAAATGTTCCCGTGTTGGGGGAGTCCAGATCCAGGGGGCCGCTGTTTAAGAATAAGGGGTAAGCCATTTAACCATATAACCATATAACAATTACAGCACGGAAACAGGCCATCTCGGCCCTACAAGTCCGTGCCGAACAACTTTTTGTTTCCCTTAGACCCACCTGCCTGCACTCATACCATAACCCTCCATTCCCTTCTCATCCATATGCCTATCCAATTTATTTTTAAATGATTCCAACGAACCTGCCTCCACCACTTCCACTGGAAGCTCATTCTACACCGCTACCACTCTCTGAGTAAAGAAATTCCCCCTCATGTTACCCCTAAACTTCTGTCCCTTAATTCTGAAGTCATGTCCTCTTGTTTGAATCTTCCCTATTCTCAAAGGAAAAAGCTTGTCCACATCAACTCTGTCTATCCCTCTCATCATTTTAAAGACCTCTATCGTCCCCCCTTAACCTTCTGCACTCCAGAGAATAAAGACCTAACTTATTCAACCTATCTCTGTAACTTAGTTGTTGAAACCCAGGCAACATTCTAATAAATCTCCTCTGTACTCTCTCTATTTTGTTGACATCCTTTCTATAATTGGGCGACCAAAATTGTACACCATACTCCAGATTTGGTCTCACCAATGCCTTGTACAATTTAAACATTACATCCCAGCTTCTATATTCAATGCTCTGATTTATAAAGGCTAGCATACCAAAAGCTTTCTTTACCACCCTATCTATATGAGATTCCACCTTCAAGGAACTATGCACGGTTATTCCCAGATCCTTCTGTTCAACTGGGACTATGTCTCGCAGCGATAGAGTTGCTGCCTCGCAGCGCCAGAGACGCAGGTTTGATCCTGACCACGGGTGCTGTCTGTATGGAGTTTGTACGTTCTCCCTATGACTCATGTCGGTTTTCTCCGGGTTCTCCGGTTTCCTCCCACACTTCAAAGACATGCAGGTTTGTTGGTCAGTTGGCTTGGTGTAAAGTGGGAAACAAATTGTCCCTAGTGCGTGTAGGGTGGTGCTTAGGGTTGCCAACTGTCCCGTATTTACCAGGATATCCTGTATAACCATATAACCATATTACAATTACAGCACGGAAACAGGCCATCTCGACCCTTCTAGTCCGTGCCGAACACGTATTCTCCCCTGGTGCCTTATACCTGCGCTCAGACCATAACCCTCCATTCCTTTCCCGTCCATATAACTATCCAATTTATTTTTAAATGATAAATCATTTAAAAGACCTCTATCAAGTCCCCCCTTAACCTTCTGCGCTCCAAAGAATAAAGCCCTAACTTGTTCAACCTTTCTCTGTAACTTAGTTGCTGAAACCTAGGCAACATTCTAGTAAATCTCCTCTGTACTCTCTCTATTTTGTTGACATCCTTCCTATAATTAGGCGACCAAAATTGTACCCCATACTCCAGAATTGGCCTCACCAATGCCTTGTACAATTTTAACATTACATCCCAACTTCTATACTCAATGCTCTGATTTATAAAGGCCAGCACACCAAAAGCTTTCTTTACCACCCTATCTACATGAGATTACACTTTCAGGGAACTGTGCACAGTTATTCCCAGATCCCTCTGTTCACCTGCATTCTTCAATTCCCTACCATTTACCATGTACGTCCTATTTTGATTTGTCCTGCCAAGGTGTAGCACCTCACATTTACCAGCATTAAACTCCATCTGCCATCTTTCAGCCCATTTTTCCAAATGGCCTAAATCACTCTGTAGACTTTGGAAATCCTCTTCATTATACACAACACCCCCTATCTTGGTATCATCTGCATACTAGAACAGAGATGAGCAAACACTTCTTCACACAGAGAGTTTTGAATTCTGTTGAATTCTCTTCCTCAAAGCGCGATGGAGGCTGGTTCTCTGGATACTTTCACGAGAGAGCTAGATAGGGCTCTTAAAGATTGCTGAGCCAGTGGATATGGGGAGAAGGCAGGAACAGGGTACTGATTGGAAATGATCAGCCATGATCGCATTGAATGGCGGTGCTGGCTTGAAGGGCCAAATGGCCTTCTCCTGCACCTATTGTCTATTGTCTATTGGCTCATCCCCGGATTGCGACTGGGTTCTCTTCCCGGGAGCTCTTTGTAACTCGAATGGTTTGCAAATGGGAAATTCAAGTACGGACCAATTTGTAGAAGATGCCTCCAGTCCCATAGCAACTGCCAAATCCAACCGCTGTACTCCCAAATACTCTGTTGGATGGACGGGCCGTGCAGTGGGGAGGATCTGCATCTAAATGTAGAGCAAGCAAAATGTATAGGAAGGAACTGCAGATGCTGATTTACAGCAAAGTTAGATGCAAATTGCTGGAGTAACTTCGCGGGATGGCGGGATCTCTGAATAGAAGGAATGGGTGACGTTTCGGGCCTATCTTCAGTGTAAACCAGCATCTGCAGTTATTACATCACCCTCTCTATCTCTTGTTTGCCTCACCCCTGACTTTCAGTCTGAAGAAGGGCCTTGACCCGTAACATCACCTACTCCAGCATTTTGTGACTATCTTAAATGTAGAGCAAGATGGGGGCAAATGGCTGGAAGAGAGACCAGAATAAGATGCAATGTCAAATTCTCATCTACGGTCGATCAGTTCTTCTCATTATGGTGATGTTTGGTTTGTGCACAGTCTGTATTGAAGAACTTTATGTTTAGATTTATTATTGTCACGTGTACTGAGATACAGTGAAAAGGTTGTTTTCAAAGGCCTTTTATTGTCACCTGTACCAATTAATGTACAGTGATATGCGAATTAATAATCAGCCGTCCTAAAAAAGCAACAAGATACACAACTACATAAAAGTTAACATAAACATCCACCACAGCGGATTCCCCACATAAAGACAATAAATTCTAACCTTCTTCCCTCATTTCTCTCCTACAGTCGGGGCAGTTGAACCATGTGTCGGGGCAATCGGAGCTCCCGCAGCTGCCGGTCGAAGCCCCCGTGTCAGGGCAATCAAATCTCCCGCGTCGGGGCGATCGAAGCTCCTGTGTCGGTGCGATCGGAGTTCCTGTGGCTTGTAGTTCCGGATGTCTGTCTCTGACCAGAGACCGCGGGCTCCGCGATGTTAAGCCCCGTAGGCTGAGGTGGTGGAGCTCTCGAAATCGGTCTCCAGCAAGAGGCAGCCAACTCGATGTTAGGCCGCAGTGTGGACAGCAAAACGATACAGAAAAATGTCACATCTCCGTCGAGGTAAGGGATTAGGGAAAAGTTCCCCAACCCCCACATAAAACAAACTAATGAACACTAAAAACATACATTTAACACATCCCCAAAAAAAACAAAGGGACAGACAGACTTTTGGCGAGGCAGCCATTGCTGGCGCCACCCAGTGATTGATCAGATAATCAGATAAATAAATACAATCAAGTCAAACTGAAGTATAATAGGTAGAGCAAAGGGGAAGATACAGAGTGCAGAATATATTGATTCAATTTTATTCGCCAAGTATGTATACATACAAGGAATTTACATTGGTGCTTTGCTCGCAAGTAACAACACAATATATAGTAGACAATTAAAAATAAAACGTTATAATTTAAACATGTGATGAATGCTCATGGAAAAATGCTGTTTTTATGTCTGGCTGTGGCGGCTTTGTTCTCAGCATTGTAGCGCACCAGTTCCATAGACAAAGTCCAATTTCCGCAATGGGGTAGAGGTGAATCGGACAGTAATCTTGCTTATGGAAGGACTGTTCAGAAGCCGGATAACAGAGGGGAAGAAGCTGTTCCTGAGTCCGGCAGTGCGCGCTTTCAAGCTTCTGTATCTTCTGCCAAATGTGAGCAGGGAGAAGGAGGAATGTAGGATTTCTTTGATTATGTTGGCTATTTTTCGGAGGCAATGTGAAATGTAGATAGAGTCAATGGTGGAAAGAGCTGTCTATGTGACAGACTGGGCTACGTACATTTCTCTGCAATTTCTCCCTGCCTTGGGCAGAGCTGTTTCCAAACCAAGCTGTGATGCAACCTTAATCTGAACAAGGGTCTCGACCCGAAACATCACCTATACCTTTTCTCCAGAGGTGCTGCTTGACCTGCATTTCCTTCCTATGCAGTATGCTTCCTCTGAACTTTCTGTGGACTTTTGATCCTTTTGCTTTTGTCGGCAGTATTTAGGGGAGAGAGAAAATGGCTGATAGTGGTGTTCCTTCACTGCAGTCAGTCAGTAGGACTAAGATATTCCATGTCTTGTTTCTCTTCTTCCTCTCTCACATTTTACTGAAAATGCAAGTCATACCAAGGTCATCTGACCTAGCAAATGCCGTCTCCTTTCCCTTGCCTTGAAATGTAGGGTGGGATTGTTCTTGTTTCGCACAAGTTGCTTGTGAGTTATTATGATAATCAGATGATTCATAACTGGAAGTTCAGGAACTTTTAAATCTGGAGCTTAGTGCTTCCTCTCAAATTTGCCAGGATTTTATTGGGAAGTTCTTATGCTTCAGCCAACTACCCATATGTTCAATTTATTATGAGTTGCGTGATTTCTCATAAGTCTATGCATTGCCATCAATTAAATAATATTGAATGCCAATGGCAGGGAAATCAGATTGTTTAGTTCAGAGATACTAAACTAATCTTAGGCCTATCAAGTCAATGTCGACCAGTGATCCCGTACACTAGCACTGTCCTACACACGAGGGACAATTTACAATTTTACCAAAGCCAATCAACCTACAATCCTGCATGTCTTTGAAGTGTGGGAGGAAATCGGAGCAGCTGGGGAAAACCCACGCTGTCACAGGGAGAACGTACAAACTCCTTGCAGGTAACACCCGCAATCAGGATCGAACCCGGCTCTCTGACGTTGTAAGGCAGCAACGCTGAGCCACCAGTTGAATAGAGCTGTAGAGCATAGCAGTAGAGTTGCTGCCTTACAGCGCCAGAGATCCAGGTTCGATCCTGACTACGGGTGCTGTCTGTATGGAGTTTGCATGTTCTCCCTGTGACCATGTGGGTTTTCTCCCGGGTACTCAGATTTCAGATTTCCTCCCACTCTCCAAAGACGTACAAGTTTGGAGGACAATTGGCTTGAGTAAAAAAACGTAAATTGTTGTGTGTTGGAACGCGCTTGTGTGTGGGGATTACTGGTCGACACGGACTTGGTGGGCAGAAGAGCCTGTTTCCGCGCTGTATCCCAAATCTAAAACTGAACTAAAGTTGTACAGCACGGAAACAGACCTTTCAGCCCAATGACCTTTGTCTTGGTGCTTTGCCTGCATATGACCTTGCCCCTCTAAACCCTTCCTTATCTATACATCTGTCAAACTGTCTTATAAAAGTCATAATTGCATCTTAGCATCCTCTTCTGCAGTTTCCTCTGGAAGACTTATGTTGATTGTTCAAAATAGATGTCCTTGAATGAACACTGGAAGAACATGGTGAATTTTGGAACCAAATGTGTCTCATGTCAAGTCTTAACACCTCCGTGTCAGAATGCTGACTCTTCAGCTGTTGATTTCAAGTTATTCATTACAAACTAGTGTAGGATTTGACTAATTCTCCAAGGATCAATATTTTGGTCACATTTAAATTATTAACACTACTGACATGACATATATGAATTGGTGGCAATGTTTAGTTAGGATTTGCGAAAGTGCGCACGCTAATTATTTAGTTAGTACAAGTTAACTGAGTTGCATCTTGTTAGTTAAGTGAAATCAGCTCCAACGTGGACTCACAGTCACTTAGCCACCCTCTATAACAATGGGGTAAATAGGATTAAGTCTCAAGAGTCCTGATCCAACGTCACTCGCTGGAGTTTAGGAGGATGAGAGGGTAGACCTCATTGAAACTCACTGAATAGTGAAAGGCCTGGATAGTGTGGATGTGGAGAGGATGTTTCCACCAGTGGGAGAGTCTAGGATCTGAAGCCATAGCCACAGAATAAAAAGACATACCTTTAGAAACATGAAGAGGAATTTCAAGATCAAGATTAAAGAGAGTTTATTGTCAAGTGTCCCAGATAACACAATGACATTCTTGCATTGCTTCAGCACAACAGAATATAGTTGGCATGAATAATACAGAACAGATCAGTATGTCCATATACCATTATATAAATATATACATACATGAATAAATAAACAGATAAAGTGCAAATAAACAGATAATGGGCAATGAATGTTCATAGTTTTGTATGAGTTGAGTTTAATAGCCTGATGGCTGTGGGGAAGTAGCTATTCCTGAACCTGGACTTTGCAGTCTTTAGGCTCCTGTATCTTCTACCTGAAGGTAGCAAGGAGATGAGTGTGTGGCCAGGATGGTGTGGGTCCTTGATGATGCTGCCAGCCTTTTTGAGTCAGCGACTGCGATAGATCCCCTCGATGGTAGGGAGGTCAGAGCCGACGATGGATTGGGCAGTGTTTACTATTTTTTGTAGTATTTTCCGCTCCTGGGCAAGCCACAATGCAACTGGTCAGCATGCTCTCTGCTGTGCACCTGTAGAAGTTAGAGAGAGTCCTTTAGTTATTGGCTAATCTGGGGAATTAATTGATATTTGTATATTTTTAAGGCGATGATTGATAGGTTCTTGATTTATACGGCTGTTAGGTGTTATGGGGAGAAGGCAGGAGAATGGGGCTGAGAAGGAATGATAGATCAGCCATGATTGAATGGCGGAGTAGACCTGATGGGCCGATGGCCAAATTCTGCTCCTATAACATATGGAAGGTCGCCTATCCATGTACTACAGAGATGCTGCCTGAGCCGCTAAGTTACTCCAGTACCCTATGTCTTGTTTTTTAACCAGTATCTACTGTTCTTTATAACCTCCAGTATTTTGTTCAGCTCTTTCTATAGTTGATGCTTGACCTGACTAAAATGTGCACTGGTGAAGTCCAGACTTCAGGCTACTCACTAATTGATTCCATTGTTTTCTTTAATCCTTTTTTGGGGAATTTTGACACCTCAATCTTTTTCTGATTAACATCCTTTATTGCAGCAAACTTGATTGGGGAAAAAAATCATCTTTGTTGTTGTAATATACAACTGGAGGTGACCAGGATTAATATCAGGAAGTTATTAAAACGAAAACAATGTGCTGGTGTGGCCTTCTTGTGCACTTAGCGTGCCCTCTGGTGATTACAGAGTAATAGCAGTCAAATACGGGACAAGGGCGGTCCCGTATCGGACAAACCAATTTAGCCCAACATACAGCTAGGAGCATTGTAAGAAAGGTGGATGAACTTAGAGCCTGGATTGACACCTGGAAGTATGATGTTGTGGCGATCAGTGAAACATGGTTGCAGGAGGGCTGTGATTGGAAACTAAATATTCCAGGATTTCGTTGCTTCAGGTGTGATAGAATTGGAGGGTCAAGAGGTGGAGGTGTTGCATTGCTTATCAGGGAAGATAATACAGCATTGATTTGGCAGGATAGATTAGAGGGCTCGTCTAGGGAGGCTATTTGGGTGGAACTGAGAAATGGGAAAGGGGTAGCAACACTTATAGGGGTGTATTATAGACCGCCAAATGGGGAGGGAGAATTGGAAGAGCAAATATGTAAGGAGATTGCAGATATTAGTAGTAAGCACAAGGTAGTGATAGTGGGACATTTCAATTTTCCACACATAGACTGGGAAACACATTCTGTAAATGGGCTGGATGGGTTGGAGTTTGTAAAATGTGTGCAGGATAGTTTTTTGCAGCAATACATAGAAGTACCTACTGGAGAAGGGGCGGTGCTGGACCTCCTGTTAGGAAATGAGACGGGTCAGGTGGCAGAGGTATGCGTTGGGGAACAGTTCGGGACCAGTGATCACAATACCATTAGTTTCAATATAATTACGGAGAGGGTCAGAACTGGACCTAGGGTTGAGATATTTGATTGGAGAAAGGCTAACTTTAAGGAGATGCGAAAGGATTTAAAAGGAGTAAATTGGGACATTTTGTGTTATGGGAAAGATGTGGAAGAGAAATGGAGTACATTTAAAGGTGACATTTTAAGAGTACAGAATCTTTATGTCCCTGTTCGGTTGAAAGGAAATAGTAAAAATCGGTAAGAGCCATGGATTTCAAGGGGAATTGGACACTTGGTTCGGAAAAAGAGGGAGATCTACAAAAATTATAGGCAGCATGGAGTAAATGAAGTGCTTGAGGAGTATAAAGAATGTAAAAAGAATCTTAAGAAAGAAATTAGAAAAGCTAAAAGAAGATATGAGGTTGCTTTGGCAAGTAAGGTGAAAGTAAACCCAAAGGGTTTCTACAGCTATATTAATAGCAAAAGGATAACGAGGGATAAAATTGGTCCATTAGAGAGTCAGAGTGGACAGCTATCTGCAGAGCCAAAAGAGATTGGGGAGATATTGAACAATTTCTTTTCTTCGGTATTCACCAAGGAGAAGGATATTGAATTATGTGAGGTAAGGGAAACAAGTAGAGTAGCTATGGAAACTATGAGATTCAAAGAAGAGGAAGTACTGACACTTTTGAGAAATATAAAAGTGGATAAGTCTCCAGGTCCGGACAGGATCTCCCTAGGATATTGAGGGAAGTTAGTGTAGAAATAGCAGGGGCTATGACAGAAATATTTCAAATGTCATTAGAACCGGGAATAGTGCCGGAGGATTGGCGTACTGCGCATGTTGTTCCATTGTTTAAAAAGGGATCTAAGAGTAAACCTAGCAATTATAGACCTGTTATTTTGACGTCGGATACTTAGAGATAATATATATAAGCATCTGGATAAACAGGGTCTGATTAGGAACAGTCAACATGGATTTATGCCTGGAAGGTCATGTTTGACTAATCTTCTTGAATTATTTGAAGAGGTTACTCGGGAAATTGATGAGGGTAAAGCCGTGGATGTTGTATATATAGACTTCAGTAAGGCCTTTGACAAGGTTCCTCATGGAAGGTTGGTTAAGAAGGTTCAATGGTTGGGTATTAATGGTGGAGTAGCAAGATGGATTCAACAGTGGCTGAATGGGAGATGCCAGAGAGTAATGGTGGATGGTTGTTTGTCAGGTTGCAGGCCAGTGACTAGTGGGGTGCCACAGGGATCTGTGTTGGGTCCACTGTTGTTTGTCATGTACATCAATGATCTGGATGATGGTGTGGTAAATTGGATTAGTAAGTATGCAGATGATACTAAGATAGGTGGGGTTGTGGATAATGAAGTAGATTTACAAAGTCTACAGAGAGATTTATGCCAGTTGGAAGAGTGGACTGAAAGATGGCAGATGGAGTTTAATGCTAATAAGTGTGAGGTGCTACATCTTGGCAGGACAAATCAAAATAGGACGTACATGGTAAATGGTAGGGAATTGAAGAATGCAGGTGAACAGAGGGATCTGGGAATAACTGTGCACAGTTCCCTGAAAGTGGAATCTCATGTAGATAGGGTGGTAAAGAAAGCTTTTGGTGTGCTGGCCTTTATAAATCAGAGCATTGAGTATAGAAGTTGGGATGTAATGTTAAAATTGTACAAGGCATTGGTGAGGCCAATTCTGGAGTATGGGGTACAATTTTGGTCGCCTAATTATAGGAAGGATGTCAACAAAATAGAGAGAGTACAGAGGAGATTTACTAGAATGTTGCCTGGGTTTCAGCAACTAAGTTACAGAGAAAGGTTGAACAAGTTAGGGCTTTATTCTTTGGAGCGCAGAAGGTTAAGGGGGGACTTGATAGAGGTCTTTAAAATGATGAGAGGGATAGACAGAGTTGACGTGGATAAGCTTTTCCCATTGAGAGTAGGGAAGATTCAAACAAGGGGACATGACTTGAGAATTAAGGGACAGAAGTTTAGGGGTAACATGAGGGGGAACTTCTTTACTCAGAGAGTGGTGGCTGTGTGGAATGAGCTTCCAGTGAAGGTGGTGGAGGCAGGTTCATTTTTATCATTTAAAAATAAATTGGATAGTTATATGGACGGGAAAGGAATGGAGGGTTATGGTCTGAGCGCAGGTATATGGGACTAGGGGAGAATACGTGTTCGGCACGGACTAGAAGGGTCGAGATGGCCTGTTTCCGTGCTGTAATTGTAATATGGTTATATGGTTATACAGGATATCCTGGTAAATACGGGACAGTTGGCAACCCTAAGCACCACCCTACACACACTAGGGACAATTTGTTTCCCACTTTACACCAAGCCAACTGACCAACAAACCTGCATGTCTTTGAAGTGTGGGAGGAAACCGGAGAACCCGGAGAAAACCGACATGAGTCATAGGGAGAACGTACAAACTCCATACAGACAGCACCCGTGGTCAGGATCAAACCTGCGTCTCTGGCGCTGCGAGGCAGCAACTCTATCGCTGCGAGACATAGTCCTAGTATGTAGGATGATGCTAGTGTACTGGGGATGTACGCGCTGGTGCAGGCTCGGTGGGCTGAAGGGCCTGTTCCACGATGTACCCCTAAACAAAACTAAATGTAAGTCCACGTTTTATCCACCAGTGATATCTGTCCTTGGTCGGCATGGGCAATGCTTTATGACTGTGACTCCTTTACTTATGGTGAGAAATAGCTAAAGCATGAGGGCCTTGTGAAATAAATCTCACTTTAATGTTCCTGCTCTGGTTTGCTGATGCTGGGAGAACTAGATGGGAAAATGTGGTGGGTACGAGACATGGGTGAAATATTCCAGGTACATGGTTGGTGGGTCACCGTCATCTATCCCATTCCCACAGCACATGGACTGAAACCCAACCAGGCTTATCGCCCGATTAATTGTTAGGCAAATAAAACAAGCCTGAATTAGCAAGGAGACTGAAAGGATGATTTTATAGATGCAGCATGGAGACAGGCCGTTCAGCCCAAAGACTCCATGCTGACGATCGATCACCTATTCTCACTAGTTCTATGTTATCCCACTTTCTCATATACTCCCGACACACTGAGGCCAATTAACCTACAAACCCGCACGTCTCAGGGATGTGGGTGGAAATTGGAGCACTTGGGCACAGGGAGAACATGCAAACTCCACACAGAGAGCAGCTGAGGTCAGAATCCAACCCGGGGTCTCTGGCACTGCAAGGCAGCGGCTCTAGCGGCTGCGCCACTGTGCTGCCACAAGTTGCCAGTGTCTCCACACCTATGTGAGTTGTCGCATTTGTGTCTGATCCTGTATTGTGCAGACCTGCTCATCTGTGTCTTTTTAATAACCCGTAGGTGGGTGGAAAAGGTGACGTTTCGGGTCGAGACCCTTCTTCAGACAATGGCAACATCACTTTCAGCCTGGGAGAGGAAGGGGATATGCAGAGATGGAATAGAAGAAAAACAGCATTTCCTCTCTTTCCCGTCAGATAAAGTGGCACAACAGTTGACGTACATGGATGCTGTAAGTAAACAAGGATTTCAAGAGTGTTCTAATTGTCAAGTGTCTTGAAATGGAACAATGACATTCCTTCTTGCAGCAGAACAACAGCTCTGTAAACACAATACTCAACAGATAGCATAAGCAAACAAACAAAAAAAGGTTTGATAAAGTGTACAAAATCACATGAGATATAGATCGGGTAGACGCACAGAGCCTCTTGCCCAGAGCATGGGAATCGAGAACCAGAGGACATAGGTTTAAAGTGAAGGGGTAAAGATTTAATAGGAATCTGGGGGGTAACCTTTTCACACAAAGGGTGGTGGGTGCATGGAACGAGCTGCCAGAGGACGTAGTTGAGTCTGCTTCTATTGGAACATTTAAGAAACAATTAGACAGGTCTTGCGTATGGTATGCACAGCCTAAAGTTGTAGATCAAGTGGCATGAAAAACACTACACCTATTTGTTTGTACACGTCGGGTTGATTACATTAGTCGAAACAGGGTCGACCACATGAAGGTTGCAATCGCCCATCCCATTAGACAGGCACATGGATAGGACAGATTAAGTGGGATATGGGCTAAATGCAGGCAGGTGGGACTAGTGTAGATGGGACATGTTGGTTGGTGTGGTCCAGTTGGGCCGAAGGGCCTGTTTCCATGCTGTATGACTATGATTCTAAATAAAAGAAAATCATTATTTGGAATCAAGAACCAGAGGACTCAGATTTCAGGTTGGAAGGGAAATATTTAATAGGAGTCTGAGGGCAATTTTTTTTACACAGAGGGTATGGAATAAACTGCCAGAGGAGGTAGTTGAGGTGGGTACAATAACATTTAAAAAGACATTTGGACAAGTACATGGATAGGAAAGGTTTAGTGGAATATGGGCCAAATTTGGGCAGAGGCTCACGTTGATGGGGCATCTTGGTCGGCAAGTTGGGCCAAAGGGTCTGTTTCAGTGCTGAATGACTCCAGTGCAAAGCAAAAGCCTTGAGTCCTAGTGCACCAACTGTTTGAAGTTTGGTGTGTGTTGTGCTCAGTAGCCGGATGGTTGTAGTGAAGGAGCTGTTCCTGAAGCTGGAGGTCACGGTTTTTAGGCTCCTGTACCTTCTTCCCCATGGTAGGATTGAACTGGGAGCGTGGCCAGGTGGTGTGTGTGTCTCTGATGACCATTTTGTTTGGATCCGTGAGATGAATTTGGGTCCATTTGTTCAGTTTAGTTTATTGTCACGTGTACCGAGGTGCAGTGAAAAGCTTTTGTTGCGTGCTATCCAGTCAGCGGAAAGACAATACATGATTACAACCAAACCATTTACAGTGTATAGGTAGTTTAAGAAGATCATAGTTCAAGTAAGAAATGTTGCTGTGGGAGTGGAGATTTAAGAGTGTGGAGCGATTGTAAGATGAGTTTGTAGATCTGCTTCTGTGGCTAGCACGCAAATAGTCGCCTGAGTGGGACACCATCTTGGAAGAAGTGCCTGATTACTCCAAATGCCACGTATTAGTATTGAGTGAGCACTCCTGTCTTTTCCTCACATTATTAGTGCCGTTAGTACTATGTTAGTTCACTTCTCACAGCAGCATTTGAAAGTTTCAAGATGTTGTTTGAAACACGTGATTCCGATATCAAGATTGGAATCCTTGTGCCAGGGAATATTTCAACAACCTTTTTGTTTTTTTCTGAGCTGGATGTCATGTTATTAAAGATGGGATAGCAGCACATTTGGAAAGTGGTGAAATCATTGGACAAAGTCAGCATGGATTTATGAAAGGTAAATCATGTCTGACGAATCTTATAGAATTTTTCAAGGATGTAACTAGTAGAGTGGATAAGGGAGAACCAGTGGATGTGTTTTATCTGGACTTGAAATATCAAGGTTGCTTGGCCAGAGGAAGGGTGTCATCAATTTTGGAAAGGGTGAAGAAGAGATTCACCAAGACGTTACCTGGACTTGCAGGCCTAGATTATAGCGAGAGGCTGAATAGGCCACGATGCCTCCTTTGGAGTGCAGGAGACTGAGGTGGACATAATCATGAGAGGCGTAGGTAAAGTGACCATTAATTCTTTCATTCTTGACCCTTTGAGCGCATTATTTGAAGTGTAATGTTTAATTGCACCATCACAAGTATAGTTTAGTTTAGAGATACAGCGTGGAAACAGGCCCTTCAGCCCACAAAGCCTACGCCGACCAGCAACCCCCATCCACTAGTTCTATTCTACACGCAAGGGACAATTTACAGAAGCCAATTGACAGTTATCTATCATCTTGCACTTCTGCCAATAGGAATTTCATTGTTTCATTGTCAGTACCAATAACACGTATTGGGGGAGGTAGATTAGTTTAGTTTAGACATACAGCACGGAAACAAGCGCCTTCGGTCCAGCGCATCTGCACCAACCAGCGACCCCCACATACTAGGGACAATTTACATCTAGCCAATTAACCTACAAACCCGTTCATGTTTGTAACATGGGAGGAAACCGGAGCAGCCGGAGAAAACCCACACAGTCACGGGGAGAAGGTACACACTCCGTTCAGACAGGACCCGTAGTCAGGATGGAACCTGGGTCTTTGGCGCTGTGAGGCAGCATCTCTACCATTGTACCGCCCCTTACTTACTTAGTTGTTGTGTTTAATTCCAGGAGCTGTTCAAGAAGGTTGTCCCAGATGACTGCCTGGGCGGCGTCTGGTCGAAACGGGACAAGAAGGGGAATGAGCACCTCGCATCCACCGTCCGGGCCACCATCACTCAGTTCAACACCGTCACCAATTGCGTCGTCAGCACCATACTGAGGGACCTGCAGCTGAAGCCCCAGCAACGAGGCAAAATCATTGAGAAGTGGATCGACGTTGCCGAGGTAACCACATGGCTTCTCCATTCTGCCTCTGTCAGCGGTAGAGTCGCTGCCTCACAGCGTCAGAGACCCGGGTTCGATCCTGACCACGGGTGCTGTCTGTTTGTATGTTCTCCCCGTGACCTGCGTAGGTTTTCTCTCGGTGCTCCGGTTTCCTCCCACACTCCAAAGACGTGCAGGTTTGTAGGCTAATTGGTTTCGGTAAAATTTCAAATTGTCCCTAATGTGTCGGATAGTGTTAGTGTATGGGGTGATCGATGGGCAGCATGGACCCAGTGGGCTGAAGGGCCTGTTCCCATGCTGTATCTCTGAATGAAACCACTGCATCCTGGCTTGTAAGCTTGACATATGCTACAAATTATTTCCATTAGAGGCAAATAAACAACACTGCTTCACTCCGGGTGTTTTTGAGCATCGCTGTGTTCTGTTAAAGATGCTGTGGTTGCTTTGATTAGGAAGGACCTGCAGATGATGGTTTAAACCAAAGATAGACACAAAAAGCTGGCGTAACTCTGCGGGACAGGCAGCATCTCTGGAGAAAAGGAATGGGTGACTTTTCAAGTTGAGAAACTATCTTCAGACCCACTTTGCTTTGTTCCCTTGCTTCATTTAATTGTACAAGCTATCTGGCATCCACATTTCCGGATGCCACGATTATCGTGCAGTTTTAAACATGGTCCATCGGCCCACCTTGTCCATGCTGATCATACTAGTTCACACTAGTTTTATGTTATCCTGCTTTCTCATCCATTCTGTACACACGGGACAATATACAGAGGCCCCACAATATACAGAGGTCCCAGCTACAAAGACAGATGTGTACAGCAATTCGTTCTTCCCACGCACAATTAAAGCATGGAATAATCTCCACCAAACTATAGTTACCCAACCAGATGCAACTAAATTTAAAGTAGCAATTTCTTCCCAATAACCCTTTCTGGCTTAATCCCTCCCTTCACCACCTCCAGTTTAAATTCCAGTTGGAATATTTTGGAGGACCAAGAAACCAAGAACCAAGAACCAAGGCCAATTAACCTACAAACTAATTTAGTTTACGTTAGAGATACACGACCTTCGGCCCACTGAATTCGTTCCGACCAGCGATCCCCACACATTAACACTATCCTACATCAGTGACAATGTTTACATTTATAGCAAGCCAATAAGCCTACAAACCTGAATGTCTTGGGAGTGTGGGAGGAAACAGAAGCTCTCGGAGAAAACCCCACGCAGGTCACGGGGAGAACATACAAACTCCGCACAGACAAGCACCCGTAGTCAGGATCGAACCGGGGTCTCTGACGCCATAAGACGACAGTAGCTCTACCACTGTTCCACCCATGACCTGCTCTGGCTACAAGCTAGATCTTAACCTTTGCCTCATATAATCAAGCCAAGCCTTTCGTTATTTCATTCCCTGAAGTAAAGCAGCAAGACTGCTGAAGGGAAATAGACTGCGGTTACATACGTAACAATCCATGCTTCAGGATGTGTTTGTATGTGAATATTAACAAAGCAAAAACAATATTGCCATTTTTACAATGCACAAAAGCAATCCATCTTCAGAGTTTTAAGTCTGATATAAGTCTGAAAAAGGGTCTCAACCCAAAACGTCACCTATTCCTTTACTCCAGCACTTTGAGTCTATCTTCACATTTTTAAATGACATTTTTTAAATGTGTAGACAGGCTCTTTAACCCATGAGTCTATGCTACACTAATACTGTCCTATACACACTAGGGACAATTTGCAATTTTACCGAAACCTACAAACCTGCACATATTTGGAGTATGGGAGGAAACTGAAGATCTCAGAGAAAATCCACGCAAGTCACAGGGAGAACATACAAACTCCGTATAAACAGCACCCGCAGTCGGCATTGACACGTTGTCTCTGGTGCTGTAAGCGCTGTGAGGCAGCAACTCCACCGCTGCACCACCGGTGCCCTTGTAAAATTATATTGGCTATTAGATGCAAAGCAGTTTCCCAGAGCAGTAAATTGGATAAACATTTAGTTTTTATTTTCTGTGGACCCTCCTTTGTTTTGACCCTTCTTCAATCATTATCATATGCAGTGGGTCATGGACATGAGGTGTTAAGGGCCTGTCCCACTTACGTGTCCTTGGCACGCAAATTACACGACCTCATGGTCGCGTTGAGGCGCACGGGCATCATATGGCCATGCGGGGCCGGTCCCACTGAGAAACGCGGAGGTGTATGGAGTTGTGCGCGACATCGCGCGGGGCTTCGAAATATTTGTAGCAAATTAAATCTTCGCGCAACAACGGCTTGTCGCGGAACTAACGGCCAAAGTGGGACAGGCCCAAGACCCTGGCGTGACGCAACGTCTCACCTCCAACAGCAGTAGAAGCGGGCAAACGATCGCCGAAATCGGCCTGATGTTCACAGCCGTTGTGGTCCGGATCCATCCCCACTCCTACTCCCAGAACGGTGCCAAGAAAATTGAAGATAGACACAAAATGCAGGAGTAACTCAGCGGGTCCAGCAGCACCTCTGGAGAGAAGCAATGGGTGACGTTTCGGGTCAAGACCCTTCTTTCAGACTGAAGAAGAGTCTCGACATGAAACATCATCCATTGCTTCTCTCCAGGGAAGCTGCCGCTCCTGCTGAGTTACTCCAGCATTTTGTGTCCATCTTCAAATGACGTCACGCGCTCTAGACAGATGTGCAGTCGAATAAAGTCGCGCACGACCTTCGCGGAAACATCGCGGCTCAACGTAACCACTTAGTCGCGTAATTTGCGTGCCAAGGACACGTAAGTGGGACAGGCCCTTTAATGTCGTCGTTGCTTTCAATCAATCAATCAATCAATCAACCTTCATTGTCATCTTGCAAAGCAACATTTGTACAGTGCAAAATGAGAAGACGTTTCCCAGGGAATACCTGGAAAACATTAAAACATTTCACACATAATAACAGTAAAAAAACAATCCAGTCCCTGATGAAACAGTATAAATAGTTAAAAGCAGGTAAAACAGCAACATTAAAATACAGTAAAAACATTCATTAAAATGTCCAGGGCAGCTGATTTGAGTGGCCAGTGCCAGAGTTATTAAATTGTCAGTGCAAAGCCGCAGAATCAGGTGGAGTGACTGTTTAGCAGCCTCACAGCCTGTGGCAGGAAGCTGTTTAGCAGTCTGGTAGTCTGGGCTTTGATGCTACGGTATCTCTTGCCTGATGGCAGGAGATCCAGGTGTGTGTGGACGGGGTGCAGTTTGTCCTTAGCTATTATCAGAGTCTTTTTCAGACAGCGGCTCTGGAACAGTTCTTGTACCGAGGGTAGGGTAATCAAACAATGGGATGAAAGAAAGGCTTCCTTTTCTGCCCCCCCCCCCCCCCCACCTCCCCTCCGCACCCACCCACAACTGAAAATACTTCAGAAGTGATGTTTTATAACACTTCTGAAGTCTCTTTTGATGTCCTTGTGTGTACATTTCTCATCCATTCTGCTGAAATAGCAGGGGACAGTCGGTGCTCCAAAGGAGTTGGAGGAATTGAGTGAAATCCAGGTTAGCCGGGAAGTGGTGTTGGGTAAATTGAATGGATTAAAGGCCGATAAATCCCCAGGGCCAGATAGGCTGCATCCCAGAGTACTTAAGGAAGTAGCTCCAGAAATAGTGGATGCATTAGTAATAATCTTTCAAAACTCTTTAGATTCTGGAGTAGTTCCTGAGGATTGGCGAGTAGCAAACGTAACCCCACTTTTTAAGAAGGGAGGGAGAGAGAAAACGGGGAATTACAGACCAGTTAGTCTAACGTCGGTAGTGGGGAAACTGCTAGAGTCAGTTATTAAAGATGGGATAGCAGCACATTTGGAAAGTGGTGAAATCATTGGACAAAGTCAGCATGGATTTACAAAAGGTAAATCATGTCTGACGAATCTTATAGAATTTTTCGAGGATGTAACTAGTAGCGTGGATAGGGGAGAACCAGTGGATGTGGTGTATCTGGACTTCCAGAAGGCTTTCGACAAGGTCCCACATAAGAGATTAGTATACAAACTTAAAGCACATGGCATTGGGGGTTCAGTATTGATGTGGATAGAGAACTGGCTGGCAAACAGGAAGCAAAGAGTAGGAGTAAACGGGTCCTTTTCACAATGGCAGGCAGTGACTAGTGGGGTACCGCAAGGCTCAGTGCTGGGACCCCAGCTATTTACAATATATATTAATGATCTGGATGAGGGAATTGAAGGCAATATCTCCAAGTTTGCGGATGACACTAAGCTGGGGGGCAGTGTTAGCTGTGAGGAGGATGCTAGGAGGCTGCAAGGTGACTTGGATAGGCTGGGTGAGTTGGCAAATACATGGCAGTATAATGCATGGCAGTATAATGTGGATAAATGTGAGGGTATCGACTTTGGTGGCAAAAACAGGAGAGTAGACAATAATCTGAATGGTGGCCAATTAGGAAAAGGGGAGGTGCAACGAGACCTGGGTGTCATGGTACACCAGTCATTGAAAGTAGGCATGCAGGGGCAGCAGGCAGAGAAGCGAGCGAATGGTATGTTAGCATTCATAGCAAAAGGATTTGAGTATAGGAGCAAGGAGGTTCTACTGCAGTTGTACAGGGTCTTGGTGAGACCACACCTGGAGTATTGCGTACAGTTTAGGTCTCCAAATCTGAGGAAGGACATTATTGCCATAGAGGGAGTGCAGAGAAGGTTCACCAGACTGATTCCTGGGATGTCAGGACTGTCTTATGAAGAAAGACTGGATAGACCGATAAAATTCTGAAGATAAGACAAACAATGTCTAGCTCCACCTCAGGGAACATGGCTTTGTCACCTATGCCTCCAGATTCACTAATGAATCTACAACATTTTAAACTTTTAGATTGTGCATCTCTGACTGAAACTGTTCAACAGCTAAAGTCCACTACCTGCTGTCTTGATCTGCTGCCCACAAGCTTCTTTAAAAATATTTTTAACAGTGTTGCACCAGAAGTACTGAATATAGTAAACACTTCCCTTCAATCGGGGCATTTTCCCAAAGCCTTAAAAACAGCAGTGATCAAGCCCCTATTGAAGAAGCCTAATTTGGATGCCTCAGCTATGAGCAACTACAGGCCCATATCTAATTTAGCATTTTTGGCAAAGATTATTGAAAGGGTAGTTTACCAACAAATTTACTGCTTTATGACCCAAAACAATATTTTTAATGTTTTCCAGTCGGGATTTCGGCCACATCACAGCACCGAGACTGCACTCACTAAGGTCCTAAACGACATACATCTAAACAGTGATGCATCAAAAGCTTCAGTTTTGGTACTGCTAGATCTCAGTGCTGCTTTTGATACGGTGGACCACAACATACTGCTTGACAGACTGGAGAAGTGGGTGGGACTCTCTGGTTCTGTGCTGGACTGGTTCAAAACTTACTTGAAAGATCGGGATTATTTTGTTTCCCTTGGTAATTTTGAATCAGAACGTACAAAACTCACATGCGGGGTTCCTCAGGGCTCCATTCTTGGACCCATTTTGTTCAACATCTATATGCTCCCCCCAGCTCAGATCATAGAGCATTTTAACATATCCTACCACACTTATGCCGATGACACACAACTATATATCGCAGTGTCACCACATGACCATAGTCCCCTACACTCACTGAGCCAGTGTGTCAAACATATCAATGAGTGGATGAACCAGAACTTCCTCCAGCTCAATACAAATAAGACAGAAATTATTGTCTTTGGTCCCAAAAAATCAAGGCTAGAGGTGAGTGCTCAACTCGACTCAATTGCACTGAAAACCACAGACAAAGCCAGAAATCTTGGTGTAGTTATGGACTCGGATTTGAATTTTAACAGCCATATAAAGACCATTACCAGATCTGCCTATTACCATCTAAAAAATATAGCAAGAATCAAGGGATTTCTGTCCAAAGACGACACTGAAAAACTTGTTCATGCATATATTTTTAGTAGGTTAGATTATTGTAATGGCATCTTTACAGGTCTCAATAAAAAATCAATTAAACAACTGCAGCTTATCCAAAATGCCGCTGCCAGAGTCTTGACCAACACCACAAAATGGACCACATTACACCTGTCCTTAAATCTTTGCACTGGCTCCCTGTGTGTAAGAGGATAGATTTTAAAATTCTGTTACTGACCTACAAGGCACTGAATGGTCTTGGTCCAAAATACATCTCTGACCTACTTGTTGTATATGAGGCGCCTAGACTCCTCAGGTCTTCAGGGACAGGTTTACTCTGTGTTCCCAGGGTCAGAACTAAAAAGGCTGAAGCAGCATTCGGTTTTTATGCTCCACACCTGTGGAACAAGCTCCCTGAACACCTGAGGTGTGCACAAACTGTAAGCGCATTTAAATCAGGCCTAAAAACACTGTTGTTTAGTATAGCTTTTCCATAACCCGACATGCAGGTAATCTTAACCGTCTAATTTTAACCCTTTTATGTGCTTTTTAAAATCGTTTTATTGTTTCATTGACGTTGTTTTATTATTCATACATTTGTCGTATTGCTTATTTTGCAATTTTTAATTATTGACTATTTTATTTTTTCTTTCCTGTAAAGCACCTTGAATTGCAGTTTGCACGAATGGTGCTATACAAATAAATTTGCCTTGCCTTGCCTTGCCTAGACTTGGTTTATACTCTCTAGAATTTAGGAGATTGAGAGGGGATCTTATAGAAACTTACAAAATTCTTAAGGGGTTGGACAGGCTAGATGCAGGAAGATTGCTCCCGATGTTGGGGAAGTCCAGGACAAGGGGTCACAGCTTAAGGATAAGGGGGAAATCCTTTAAAACCGAGATGAGAAGAACTTTTTTCACACAGAGAGTGGTGAATCTCTGGAACTCCCTGCCACAGAGGGTAGTCGAGGCCAGTTCATTGGCTATATTTAAGAGGGAGTTAGATGTGGCCCTTGTGGCTAAGGGGATCAGAGGGTATGGAGAGAAGGCAGGTACGGGATACTGAGTTGGATGATCAGCCATGATCATATTGAATGGCGGTGCAGGCTCGAAGGGCCGAATGGCCTACTCCTGCACCTAATTTCTATGTTTCTATGTTTCTAAAACGTCGATAATTTGTGTGTCCCAGCCCCCACCCATCCCTGCTCATCGGAATTGAGCAAGGAGAAAGGCATAGGTGATGGTGAGATTAGTGAGTGTTTAATATTCTCGGGCATGTCCATATTAAGGAAGAGCAGCTATTGGGTGTCTTGGAGAACATTAAGGAAGACAAGGCCATGGAGCCTGATAGAATCTATCCAAGGAAACTAATAGAGGCAAGGGAGGAGATACTCGAGGCCTTGACCGGGATAATCTGGGAAACTATAGGCAAGTAAGACGCCTGCTGTCATGGCAGGCGTGGCCAGGGTGCCGGTGGCGGCAAAGACGCGTGGGAACAGCCCAAGGGCTGCTAGCCATGGCGATGGCAGTTGTGGGCGGAGCAGTGATGGTGGTAGCGTTGCTAACAGCAGGAGAGGAGCCACAAGCCAGGGGTTTAAGATTGGCTTTATGCAGGGCAGGTCCTATCTTACAAACATAGAAACATATAAAATAGGTGCAGGAGGAGGCCATTCGGCCCTTCGAGGCAGCACTGCCATTCATTGTGATCATGGCTGATCGTCCCCTATCAATAACCCGTGACTGCCTTCTCCCCATATCCCTTGACTCCACTAGTCCCTAGAGCTCTACCTAACTCTCTCTTAAATCCATCCAGTGATTTGGCTTTTGTGGCAGGGAATTCACAATTTTACTTCGGAGTCACGTGAGTGACTATGTGAAGACCCCGCCAGCACGCGTGTGCGTCATTGCCTCTCACACAGTGCAACAGGGACGGGCGGGGATGGAGCGCTCCCGCGGGAAAAATTCAAACGGACCTACACAGGTAAGGAAAAATTGAATTTATATTCTTCCCCTTGCTGTGCTTTATGTTACAGCACGTTGGACAAGGGGAAGAAAAAACGGACCTGGACCGCAGGCTGCCGCGGGGAAACAGGCAGTTGCCGACAGCCACCAGCCACGAGCTACCAGGGGCTTCAGGACCGCAGGCTGCGGGGAACCAGGTAGGTCCCGGCAGCCGAAAAAAAGAGATGTCCAGCGGCTCCAGGACCACACGCTGCTGCGGGGAACAAGGCAGTTCCCGGCAGCCGGCAGCAGAGATGTCCAGTGACTCCAGGACCGCAGGCTGCTGCGGGGAACAAGGCAGTTCCCGGCAGCCGACACCAGAGATGTCCAGTGACCAGGACCGCAGGCTGCGGGGAACCAGGTAGGTCCCGACAGCCGACACCACGGACGTCCAGCGGTTCCAGGACGACAGGCTGCGGGGAACTAGGGAAAGTCCGGCAGCCCACAGCCATGGGCAAACAGCGGTTCCAGGACCGCAGGCTGTGAGGAACTAGACCAGGGCTGGGCTGGTCCGGAAGAAGGGGACATGGCTGAAGAAAACGACAGTGTGCAGGAGGTGCAGAATCCTAAAGAGCTACTGGGAGTGATCACCAAAATTACGGCTCAACGAAAATTACCATTACAGACCAGGCTGGCGGCCAGCATCGACTACTTCCATCTACTGCAGGAACAGGCAACAAAATTACGCAGAAGTATAGGCCTCCTGTGAATTTTACTTCGGAGTCAAGTGAGTGATTCCGCGAAGAACCCGTTCAGCACGCATGCGCGGCATTACGTCCAACAGAGCAACAGCGGCACAGCGGGAATCAGGCGCTCCCGCTATGGAGGTGAAAGAACGGACCGTCAGGTAAGCTGACGTCGGGTTTTTCTTTCACAGGGAGCCTTCTGCTTTCCGGCAGAGAAGAAAGGCTCTACAACAAACCTGTCCCCCGCTCGACTCCACGGAGGAGCCTTCCATCTGGGGGGGGGGGGGGGGCAGCAACAGAACAGACCTGTCCCCCGCTCGACTCCACGGAGGAGCGTTCTGGAGGAGCCTGAGCAGCGGGCTGGAAGTAAAGCCAAGGAAGAGGCGTCCGGGCGGTGGTTCTGACTTATCGGACGGGGACGTCTCTCCACCGAGGCGGGGGAGAGACAGCCGCTTGAGCCGCTGGGAGCGGCTCTTGGAGTAGGAGCTTCAGCGAGTTGCACCCCAGGAGGGGCGCTCTCGCACAGGGGGGTCAGGCACTCCCTCCACAGTGCCTTGTGCACTCTCCATTGCTTCCTCCTTTCCAGAGGATAGCTTTGGTGACCAGGACTGGGCTGGTCAAGAACAGGGGCAATGGCTGAAGTTCTCGGGAGTATGCAAGGGGTGCTGGAACAGGAAGAGCTGCTAGGTGTGGAAACCCCACGTGCAGGAGGCCGTTAAAAGCTTGACGACAGCCATCACATCGTTTTTTCCTCGTTCCATGGACAAATACGGAGATGACCACAACCTTCGTAAACAAGTCATAAGATCTGCCATAAAATCCTACATTGCGAGGTTGTGCATACCCCAGCAACTGAGCCAGACCCACTGCTCTTTGGAAAAAAACTCACAAAGCATATGAAGGACATGCAAGAGGTTTTACAAAACTTTCGGCTCATGAGGGCAGAGCCGGGACGAGTAACCAAAAACAGTCATTCCTACGCAGCAGCACCCCATCGCGTCCATCAGTCAATGTCTACCATATCGGACTGATGAAAGCTCGGGGTCGCATTCTATCACCGAAAGTCTTCTTTAGACCAGGGCCCAGAGCAGACCCCATGGAAATTGTGCCACCCCCCAACGTCACCGCCACATCAGACGACGTGCAACACTCGTTGGACCGGCAGGAAACAGAAGAATACCCATAACCATGGAGGTAGGTGGGCCTGGTTCCTACCAGTATATAGAGTAATACTAACACATGGGAGTCTATCACGAGTGATCAGTATATACTCAATGGCATTAGTGAATACAATTCATACTAGAAAAATTGCCACCAGGTCAACATTCACCGCAGAGGGTGTATTTCCCCTCTCCGTTAAAGAAACAAGAGGGACAAGCTGAACTGGTGAGAATAATTACAAAGAGTATCTTGGGAAAACCTGAACCCTTGCAATTCGTATCAAATATATTCACTAAACCCAAAAAAGACGGTGGATGTCGCATCAGAGCATTGAGTATAGAAGCTGGGATGTAATGTTAAAATTGTACAAGGCATTGGTGAGACCAATTCTGGAGTATGGTGTACAATTTTGGTCACCCAATTATAGGAAGGATGTCAACAAAATAGAGAGAGTACAGAGGAGATTTACTAGAATGTTGCCTGGGTTTCAACAACTAAGTTACAGAGAAAGGTTGAATAAGTTAGGTCTTTATTCTCTGGAGCGCAGAAGGTTAAGGGGGGACATGATAGAGGTCTTTAAAATGATGAGAGGGATAGACAATGTTGATGTGGATCAGCTTTTCCCTTTGAGAAAAGTGAAGATTCAAACAAGAGGACATGACTTCAGAATTAAGGGACAGAAGTTTAGGGGTAACATGAGGGGGAACTTCTTTACTCAGAGAGTGGTAGCGGTGTGGAATGAGCTTCCAGTGGAAGTGGTGGAGGCAGGTTTGTTGGTATCATTTAAAAATAAATTGGATAGGCATATGGATGAGAAGGGAATGGAGGGTTATGGTATGAGTGCAGGCAGGTGGGACTAAGGGAAAAAAGTTGTTCGGCACGGACTTGTAGGGCCGAAATGGCCTGTTTCCGTGCTGTAATTGTTATATGGTTATATCATCATTGACTTCACTAAATATGTCTGTTAAGTATATACATTTCAAAATGGAACCGGTTGTTACTGCCAAACAGCTAAATTCCAAAGGATACTTCATGGCAAGCATTCATCTTAAAGATGTTTACTATTTAGTACCATCCACAAGGATTATCGCAGATACCTGAAATTTACCTGGATGGGGCAGCTATAGCAGTTTAAAGCGTTACCCAATGGGCTCACATCAGCCCAAGAGTGTCACCCAGACACTAAAACCAGCTCTGGCAATATTCAGAAGACAAAAACATATTGTCATGGCATATCTTGATGATATCCTAAATGGTAGGCAAGACCATGAATTTAACTATGTTAGCTGTTCAGCTACCAAACAGTTATTCGAAACCCTGGGGTTGTCTTTCATCCAGATAAATCTAAGTTGAAGCCATCCTCTATCATGGACTACTTGGGCTTCACAATTAATTCAGTCTACGTGACTGTAACATTGCCAAGAGACAACATAGTTGAATTGGCACAATCATGCAACAATTTAATGGTCAACAAACTACCTGTGGCATATATTAATCATATGGGAGAAAAGATCGATACCATGTGTCAATCTGGCCAATATATTTGGCTATGGTGTGTTAACATACATATTTGACTATCAGCAAACTTACCTACCAGGTAGGCTCAATACTGAGCCACATACCAGGTCATGAACATTCAATGACAGCATCGAATGGCTGTTGGACCACAAAAATTTGCTGATATTACCAAAAGGAGAACACCAGATATCGATCCATTTGCATCTAGACCCAATCACCAGTTAACACATATGCCGCTTGTGAACCACACTTGGGGCAGCAGCAATGGACGTTACTCACTTAATGCGGCATAATTGTTTACAATGTTTTCCCCTCCTGCCTCATCAGTCGGATCCTAAGCAAAAACACATATGGACTCAACATCAAGTGTCTTGAAAGTACCTGATTGGCCTACACAGCCATGGATTCCTGTGGTCTCGGACATAGTCTCTGAACCATAGTCCACCATGCTAGATCCGGGCTGGCGGACAGGACCATGAGCTTGATCACGGCAGCCTATCAAGAATCAACAAGGGCTGGTGTAGCGTATAATACAGCGACAACCACCAACGTCCTGGGAATTCCTTTCCCGCCTTCATGTAGATGAAGGACTGAGCTGCAGCACTATAATTATGCAGGAGTGCCCTGTCAACTTGCTGGTGGCAGGCACCACGCCAACTCTCCATGGGATCTCACCCTCTAGCTGTCAAACTTATGAAGATTATTTCAACACCAGCCCTCCTTAGAGGGAAGTATTCCCAGATATGGGACGTCAGTGATATACTAAAATTGCTATGGGCACCAGCAATATCCCTGTCCTGTGGGGGGGGGGACTGACATTTAAAAACAGTGTGCTGATAGTACTGGTCTCAGCTCTAGAGGTCCAGTTTCTACATAAACTGAGACTGGGATTAATGATGCCATCTCCAGAAAAGATAACTTCGCATATTAGAGCTTGTTAAACAGGATAGACCATGATCATCAGGACAAAATTTGTAATTCCAGATATTCCCAACTGACACCCGACTATGTGTAATAACACACCTTCTACTATACCTTAAGACTACTAAAACTTAAGAGGAAGTAAATTGGCACTATGGGCAGCCATAAACAGCCTAATGGCCGGGTATCAGCACTAACCATCGCGAGATGGCTCAGACAGGCTTGGGAGCTGCTGGGGTGGATACTGACATCTTAAGTTTCTATCCACAAGGGCAACAGCAACACCAGCAGCTAGAGACAAGGAAGTGCCAATGGACCATATCCTGGCTACAGCAGGATGGTCAAGAGAAAGACCTTCCAATTCTTTATAATAAGCCAATAACCAAACCTGCGGTATTGCAGAATCAAGTTTGAATTCTGCAATATATTTAGCCCTAAGGAGGATTATTTTGTTAAAATAAATTGTTATTGCCTGAATTGGATGCATGTCTCAATACAATAACATACTTCCTCCCTTGAATGACTTCGGCAGTGAGTGAAGCATGGACTGTTCCACGGCTTGAAATCACAGAACTTTAATATCTTCACGTAGTCACTTACGTGACTCCGAAGTCAAATAGTAAGATTAAACGAGAACTTAAGGGGGAAATCCTTTAAAACCGAGATGAGAAGAACTTTTTTCACACAGAGAGTGGTGAATCTCTGGAACTCTCTGCCACAGAGGGTAGTCGAGGCCAGTTCATTGGCTATATTTAAGAGGGAGTTAGATGTGGCCCTTGTGGCTAAGGGGATCAGAGGGTATGGAGAGAAGGCAGGTACAGGATACTGAGTTGGATGATCAGCCATGATCATATTGAATGGCGGTGCAGGCTCGAAGGGCCGAATGGCCTACTCCTGCACCTAATTTCTATGTTTCTATGTTTCTATGTTTCTATAAATCATACGTTATAGGTTCATAAATCATAGGTGCAGAATTAGGTCATTTGACCAATCATGTCTACTCAGCCATTCAATCATGGCCCATCTATCCCTCTCAACCCCATTCTCCTGCCTTCTTCCCATAACCCCGTACCAATCATGAATCTGTCTCTCTGCACCTTAAAAATATCCATTGACTTGGTCTCCACAGCCGTCAGTGGCAATGAATTCCACTGATTCACCACCCGCTGACAAAATAAATTCCTCGTCATCTCCTTTTTAAAGGTACATTGTTTTATTTGAAGCTCTATCCTTTGGTCCTGGACTCTCCCACTAGTGGAAACATCCTCTCCACATCCACAAAATGTTGGCGTAACTCAGTGGGTCAGACAGCACCTCTGGAGAAAAGGAATAGGCGACATTTTGGGTTGAGACCCTTCTTCTTTCCTATTTCTATTCCTTCTCTCCAGAGATGTCCCGCATAGTTACTCCAGTATTTTTTCTATCTTCGGTTTAAACCAGCATCTGCCGTTCCTTCCTGCACACTCTCCACATCCGTTCCATCTGAACCTTTCACTATTTGGCCAGTTTCAATAAGTTACCCCCCCACCACCCACCCCCCCCCCCCCCCCCCCCCCACCCCCTCATCCGTCTAAACTCATAAATGAACTAAAAATTAAATCATGCCTTAACTCATCTGCCATTTTGTTGAATGGGTTGTATCAGTCATTAAGAAGCCCTGAAGAGTTTGGTCAGGGAAAAATAGCAAGATAGACACAAATGCTGGAGTGACTCAGCGGGACAGGCAGCATCTCTGGAGAGAAGTCTGAATGAAACTGAAGGGTCTCAACCCGAAACGTCACCTATTCCTTCTCTCCAGAGATGCTGCTTGTTCCGCTGAGTGACTCCAGGATTTTATGTCTATCTTCGGTTTAAACTAGCATCTGCAGTTCCTTTCTGCACAAAAAAAACGTGATAGACAGTCGACTTGGGCTTGGTGCGTCAATGCATTGCAAGGGGGAAAACAAAGCTAATCACATTTAGTTGGGCAGGGAGTGTGGGAGGAAACCGGAGCACCCGGAGACAACCCATGCTGTCACAGGGAGAACGCAGAAACTCCATACTGACTGCACTCATAGTCAGGATTGAACCCGGGTCTCTGACGCTGCAAGGCAGCAACTCTACCATATATCTAACGAGATTATCGAAGGATATTATATTGTTTTAATGATAAATTCCAAACCAATTTGGTTTAATACAAAACATGAGGCAGCGAGCAGTCGGAATGTTTAAGAAATGCACTGTTCAGAATGTTCAATTACTAATTTTACCTGAATTCCCCAGGGAGTGATGCAAGGCACCGTGCCATTTCTGGGAACATTCTTGACTGACTTGATGATGCTGGACACCGCATTCCCTGATTATGTCGATGTAAGTATGGCTACGGGTCTGGATTCCTTACTGCGGTTTTCTCGCTGTTCCTTGCTATAGTTACAGCATCACTGAAGGTTGTTTGAAGGTGATCAAAGCAACCAAGGCAGATCAAAGATTACATCAATGACAGGCACAACATGCTGGGGTAATTCAGCGGAACAGGCAGCATTTCTGGAGAGAGCGAATGGTTGACGTTTCGGGTCGAAACCCTTCTTCTGAAGAAGTCTAAGTCTGAAGGAGAATCTTGACCCGAAACGTTATCCATTCCTTTTCTCCAGAGATGCTGCCTTCCCCACTGAGTTGCTCCAGTACTTTGTGCCTATCTTCGGTCTAAACTAGCATCTGCAGTTCCCTCCTGCACAAAGAGTGCACTGCATTGCTTCAGTAATTTAATGGAACACCGTTGCATGAAAATTACAAAACAGACTCTCTTGCGAGCCTATCACTTTTTAAATTGCATTCTGAATGTTGTTTAGTTTAGAGATACAGAGCAGAAACAGGCCCTTCAGCCCATCTAGACCATTCCGATCAGTGATCCACTAGCACTATAGAGACAATGTACAATCTTTATAAAAGCCAATTAACCTACAAACCTGCACAACTGTGGAGTGTGGGTGGAAACCAGAGCACCCGGAGAAAACCCACGGCGTCACAGGGAGAACGAACAAACTCCGTACAGACAGCACCCGCAGTCGGAATCGAACCCGTGCCTTTGGCGCTGTGAGGCAGCAACTCTACCGATGCGCCATGATGCCGCCCATTGCAGAGTTTAGATAATTTTGTTAATTGGCCCATTTGCTTATGCGGTATAAACGAGATTGCACAAAGACTGCACATTAGATCATGAGACATAGAAGCAGAATTAGGCCAGTTGGCCCATCGAGTCTGCTCCCCCATTCAATTATGGCTGATCTATTTTTTCCCCCTTAACCCCATTCTCCTGCCTTTTTCCTGTAACCTATGACGCATTGTGTAAAAATATTGCGGCTACAGTATATATAAAATCCTGCTGCTATTCAATTTTGATCCCCTAGTTTGAAAGCAAGGTGAATTTAATGTAATCCACTTCAGCCCTTCTGTAATCCTAGAGTATTGTCCAATCTCACAATCACACAAACCAACCTCCCTTCCATTGACTCCATTCATACCTCACATTGCCTCGGCAAGGCAAGCAGCACAATCAAGGACGAGTCGTACCCTGGCCACTCCCTCTTCTCCCCTCTCCCATCAGGCAAAAGGTATGGAAGTGATGGAAATGTGAAAACGCACACCTCCAGATTCAGGGACAGTTTATTTCCAGCTTTTATCAGGTGTTTCCAACTGAATCCTCCTACCACAACCAGAGAGCAGTCCTGAACTACTATCTGCCTCTTTGTGTACCCTCAGACTATTCTTGATAGGACTTTGCTGGCTTTACCTTGCACTAAACGCTATTCCCTTATCTGTACACTGTGGATGGCTCAATTCTAATCATGTATAGTCTTTCCATTAACTGGATAGCACGTAACTAAGGCTTTTCACTGTACCTCGGCGACAATAAACCAAATGGAATCTTTCAACAGGTTAATGTTTTTTTTCTTCTTGAATTTATAGGGCTTGACCAACTTAGTGAAAAGACGACGGGTTAGTATAAATTATATATTGCACAATTTTCTAAAATATGCCTGGCAAAATGTTCTTTATGACTATGAAGATTCCTGAAAAATAATTTATGTAGAAATTGCGTTAACTTCCAAATTTTGAAAAATATTGCCGAGGATGCAATTTTAACCCTTTTAACCATATCTGGTTTCATCATCTGCTTTACCAGTGGAGATGGAATATATGTCATACAGGAGTAAATGTTGGGGTCATTCTATGGTATATGGGAGACTAAGCTTGTGAGAGGATGCTGTACAAAATGTTCTTGAATGGATTCCTGAGGATAGGCTTCATTGAGTTCAGCATTGTAACAGGCCCTCCTAACCAACTCATCCATGCCGACCAGGATGCCCCATCCACACTAGTCCCATTTGGCCTATATTCCTCTCAACCTTTCCTATCCAAGTACTGTCCAAGTGTCAGAAGCTGGGATGTAATGTTAAAATTGTACAAGGCATTGGTGAGACCAAATCTGGAGTATGGTGTACAATTTTGGTCGCCCAATTATAGAAAGGATGTCAACAAAATAGAGAGAGTACAGAGGAGATTTACTAGAATGTTGCCTGGGTTTCAACAACTAAGTTACAGAGATAGGTTGAATAAGTTAGGTCTTTATTCTCTGGAGCGCAGAAGGTTAAGGGGGGACTTGATAGAGGTCTTTAAAATGATGAGAGGGATAGACAGAGTTGATGTGATCAAGCTTTTCCCTTTGAGAATAGGGAAGATTCAAACAAGAGGACATGACTTCAGAATTAAGGGACAGAAGTTTAGGGGTAACATGAGGGGGAACTTCTTTACTCAGAGAGTGGTAGCGGTGTGGAATGAGCTTCCAGTGGAAGTGGTGGCGGCAGGTTCGTTGGTATCATTTAAGAATAAATTGGATAGGCATATGGATGAGAAGGGAATGGAGGGTTATGGTATGAGTGCAGGCAGGTGGGACTAAGGGAAAAAAATTGTTCGGCGCGGACTTGTAGGGCCGAGATGGCCTGTTTCCGTGCTGTAATTGTTATATGGTTATATGGTTATATGGTGTCTATAAAATGTTGTTGTACCAGCCTCAACTATTTCCTCAGGCAGCTCATTCCATACACCCACCCCCCTTTGTTACCCCTCAGGTTCCTGCTAAACCTTTTAATTCTCACCTTAAACCTATGGCCTTTAGTTCTTTATTCCCCTGCTTATCTTATGGCTTTAACCTGGCCCTTTGGCCCAACTCACCCATGCTGACCAAGGTGTCCCATCTACACTAGTCTCACCTGCCCAGGTTTGGCCCATACCCCCCTTAACCTACCCTATCCATGTAGCTGTCCAAGCTAACTGCCTTAATTACCTCCTCTGGCAGCTCATTCATTGTATCTACCACCCTCTGAGTGGAAAAAGTTGTCTTCAATATAGTCCCTCTCACCTTAACACTAGTAGTTGATTTCCCCAATCATGGTTAAAGGACTCTGTGCATTCACCCTATCTATTCCCCTCTCGATTTTATATACCTCGATAAGGTCACCTCTCATCCTCCTGCACTCCACAGAATAAAGTGAGTCGCTCTAAAGCTCAGCGCCTCAAGTCCCGGCAACATTCCGGTAAATCTTCTCTGTACCCTGTCCAGCATAACGACATGTTCCTGATGTTGGGAGATTCCATAACCAGGAGCCACAGATTATGAATAAGGGGTAGGCCATTTAGAATGGAGATGAAGAAAAACTTCTTCACCCAGAATGTTGTGAATCTGAAATTCTCTGCCCAGAAGGCAGTGAAGGCCAATTCTCTGGGTGCTTTCAAGAGAGAGTTAGATAGAACTCTTAAAGATAGCGGTCAAGGGATACGGGGAGAAGGCAGGAATGGGGTACTGATTGTGGATGATCAGCCATAAACACAGTGAATGACGGTGCTGGCTCGAAGGGCCCAATTGCCTACTGCTGCACCTATTGTCTATTAACATCCTTGCTATAGCTGAGTGACTAAAACTGAACACTGTGCTGCAAAACACTTAGTCTGAAGAAGGGATTCAACCTGAAACGTCACCCATTCCTTCTCTCCAGTGATGCTGCCTGTCCCGCTGAGTTACTCCAGCATTTTGTGTCTTATTCTCCAGCATCCGCAGTTGCTCCCAACATATTTTGTCTGCTCCATTGCGAAATCTCCTCAAGGTACCCTGACTTTGAGAACGTTCTTCTCCTCTCTGACGGGAGATCTGGAGTCTGAAGAAGGGTCTCGACCTGAAATGTCACCTTTTCCTTCTCTCCAGAGATGCTGCCTGTCTCGCTGAGGTACTCCAGCATTTTGTGTCTATCTTCAGCATAAACCGGTATCTGCAGTTCCTTGAAGATAGACACAAAATGCTGGAGAAACTCATCGGGACAGACAGCATCTCTGGATAGAAGGAATGGGTGACGTTTCGGGTCGAGACCTTTCTTCTAACTTCCTACACAATGTGCTCCTAATATGACCACCAGTACATCAGTCCACCTTTACAATATTTGCAGAACCAAATGCAGTGAGTTGACAGCAAATGATAGTGTTTATAGTTTTTGGCTCCTCTTGAAAGTTCCATCCACGTCACAGGAGGCAATGATATTTTACTTTTTGTGTGTAAGAGAGGAAGATTTAATCTTTGTTGTCCTTTGGCAGGAGTTTGAGGTTTTAGCCCAAATTAAGCTGTTGCAGTCTTCCTGTAACATATACTGCATCAGCCCCGTTGAAAGTTTTCTCCAGTGGTTCCGCAGTCAACAGCATTTAACGGACGATGAAAGGTAAGAAGCTTTGGAAGAACATTTTTTGTTCTTGTCTCTATGTGGATGTAATCTTAGATGTAATCTTTGGCACTTAGGCCAAAGTGCCTGTTTCCGCTCTGTATCTCTAAACTGGCATTATAAATCTGCACTAGAGTTGAGAGTGACCGTATGTACCAAAAATGGAACAATAACATTATTTCTAGCAGCAGCACAATGGGTCGTAAACGCTGCACCATAGGTTGCATAATAAATGAAATATGTTTAGTTTAGAGATACAGCATGGAAACAGGCACTTTGGCCCACTGCGTCCACACCGACCAGCAATTCCCGCACATTAACACAACCCAACATACACGTGGGACAATTTTTACATTCATACCAAGCCAATTAACCTACAAACCTGTACGTCTTTGGAGTGTGGGAGGGAACCAAAGATGTCAGAGAAAATTCACGCAGGTCACAGGGACAACGCGCAGACTCTGTACAGGCAGCACCCATAGTCAGGATCGAATCCGGGTCCCTGGCGCTGTGAGGCAGCAACTCTATCGTTTCGCCACCGAGCCACCCTGTAATGAGCCATGATCTCTTGCCAGAGAAATAAATACCTCCCGGCCAAATGATCTTTGGTGCAAGCATTGAATTTGGCAGAATAACTGCATTAATTTGTCCAACGTGTTTGTTTGCCATTCTGTAGCTACAACATATCGCTTGAAATGGAACCACGCATCGATAAAAGTCTGACATCAGCAAAGCCCAGGAAGAGCACGATGAAGCATCACAGTCTGTGAGTAGAATAAAATAACACTGCATCTGGTTAACCCAGAGAGCATGGTCCCTCATTGATGTGTAGGAAGGAGCAGAACTGCAGATGCTGGTTTGAACAGGAGGTAGACACACAAAGCTGGAGTAACTCAGTGGGTCAGGCAGAATCTCTAGAGAAAAGGAATGGGTAACGTTTTGGGTCGAGACCCTTCTCCAAACTGCGAGTCAGGGGTGAGGGAAATTAGAGATATGGAAGACATTTGAAAGCAGATGATGATCAAGGAAATGTAGATTGGTTCATTCGAAGGTAAACACAAAATGCTGGAGTAACATCGGGACATAGACATAGACAAAGAAAATAGGTGCAGGAGGAGGCCATTTGGCCCTTCGAGCCAGCACCGCCATTTATTGTGATCATGGCTGATCAATAACCCGTGCCTGCATTCTCCCCATATCCCTTGATTCCACCAGCCCCTAGAGCTCTATCTAACTCACTCTTAAATCCATCAAGTGATTTGGTCTCCACTGCCCTCTGTGGCATGGAATTCCACAAAATTCACAACTCTCTGGGTGAAAAAGTTTTTTCTCACCTCAGTCTTAAACGGTCGCCCCTTTATTCTAAGACTGTGGCCCCTGGTTCTGGACTCGCCCAACATTGGAACATTTTTTCCTGCATCTAGCTTGTCCAGTCCTTTTATAATTTTATATGTTTCTATAAGAACCCCCTCATCCTTCTAAACTCCAGTGAATACAAGCCTAGTCTTTTCAATATTCCTCATATGACAGACCCACCATCCCAGGGATCAATCTCGTGAACCTACGCTGCACTGCCTCAATCACAAGGATGTCCTCCCTCAAATTAGGAGACCAAAACAGTACACAATACTCTAGAAGTTGTCTTACCAAAGCCCTATAGAACTGCAGAAGAACCTCTTTACTCCTATACTGAAAGCTTCTTGTTATGAAGGCCAACATTCCATTAGCTTTCTTCACTGCCTGCTGTGCCTGCACGCCAACTTTCAGTGACCGGTGTACAAGGACACCCAGGTCTCGCTGCACCTCCCCATTACCTAACCTAACCCCATTGAGATAATAATCTGTCCCTTTGTTTTCGCCGCCAAAGTGGATAACCTCACATTTATCTATATTCTACTGCATCTGTCACGCATCTGCCCACACATTCAACCTGTCCAGGTCACCATGCAATCCCCTAACATCCTCTTCACAGTTCACACTGCCACCCAGCATTGTGTCATCCGAAAACTTGCTAGTGTTGCTCTTGATTCCCTCTTCTAAATCATTAATATATATGGTAAACAGTTGCGGCCCCAACACCGAGCCTTGCGGCACTCCACTCGCCATTGCCTGCCATTCTGAAAAGGACCCGTTCACTCCTACTCTTTGCTTCCTGTCTGCCAACTATTTTTCTATCCATGTCAACACCCTACCACCAGGGACAGGCAGCATCTCTGGAGAGAAGGAATTGGGTGACATCTCAGGTCGAGACCCTTCTGCAGACTAGAATGGTTCATTATTGGCAGGGGAGAAGATGACCACAAGGTATACAATCAGTAAAATTAATCAGGACAGTGTTATCAAACCCGAAATGTCACCTGCCTCTTTTCTCCAAGGATGCTGTCAGTCCCATTGAGTTTCTCCAGCCTTTTGTGTTTATCTTCGTTTTTTCATTGATCTTTGACATTCACGTTTTGGTGAATACAGGGCTTGTTTTCTCAGGACCGTATGATGGTGGGGAGGTCAGTACCCGTGAAGGACCGGGCAGTGGCCACCACCTTTTATATTCTCCTTCTTTCCTAGGCTTTCGAGTTGCGAACCTGGCCCAGTTGCAACCAGTCAAATGTGCAGGTCAACCACCGATTTTCCTGCACCCTTGGATCCAGAGCCTTTCTGGATTATCCTTTTTTCCGGACAAAAAGAGGTCATGGTCTCCGAGGGAAGTTCAATGGTACTGGATCTGCCGGCTCCGGCCGCAGGGGGCAAATTCATCCCGCCGATTGGCACGGAAGTCCCGATGAGGTTAAGATCAGCCGCCTGGGTACCACATTTTCGGGGAGAGTTCCGGGGGCTTTTGAAGAACACTCTCATAATTTTGTCCGGACCACCAGTTGCCGCACAATCGGTGGTGGACCTGTACATTGTGTTTGTTTGCGTATGCGCACTGCTTGATGTTAGTGTTTGAGGTACTTTTCCTGGTGTTGGGAGGAATAGCCACTCATAGATTCAGTCAACACTGGATAACTATCTCTCTTGCCTAGAGTCATACAACTTGCAAGCAGGTCATTCGGCTCAACTTACTCAAACCGACCAACATGTCCCATCTACACTAGTCCCACCTGCCTGTGTTTGACCCATAACCTTCCTAAACCGTTCCTATCCATGTACCCATCCGTTATGCTTCACTTATGAACCCTGTTAGAGGAAAGATGTTGTCAATCTGGAGGAGAGGGTGCAGAGAAGATTTACGAGATGGTGCCAGGACTCGACGGCCTGAGCTATAGGGAGAAGTTGGGCAGGCTAGGACTTTATTCCATGGATGCAGGAGGCTGATCTTATAGAAGTGTATAAGAGCATGAGAGGAATAGATTGGGTAAATGCACAGCCTTTTATCCAGAGTTGAGGAAATCGAGAACCAGAAGACATAGGCTTAAGGTGTGGGGGGAAAGATTTAATAGGAACCTCAGGGGCCACTTTTTATCACCTAGGATAGAAGGTGTGTGGAGCGAGCTGACAGAGGAGGTAGTTGAGGCAGGCACTAAAACAATATTTAAAACACATTTGGATGGTTTAGAGGGATATGTACAAAATACAGGCAGGTGGAACTAGTGTAACTGGGACATGTTGGTCGGTGTGGGCAAGTTGAGTTGAGGGGCCTGTTTCCACGCTGTATCTCTCTTTGAGCAGGTGCTTTGAGTTATAAATTCACCGCTACTATCGAACTATCCATGTGAAACCACTGGCTTACTATTTTGAGCTATTTCCATACATCACTCAGCGGGGAAATAATGCAGAGTTCAGGTAACCGATGAAGTAATCAATTATTCCTACTCTGCAGCATGTAATAATTGATTATTAGACACCCCGTTTCATTATGCGGCCATTTAGAATGCACGGAATTTTTGGCTGCAATCTTTCATAGGTAATGACTGCGCCACATTCTCGACAAAGGAATTTGTGCAGCAGCATTAATTATATCCTGCTACTTCACCTTCCACGTGGCCAATTAAACTTTACGGCCTTGTCGATTTATGCGCTTTTGCTTTGTATCGAGATTTACTTTGGATGTTTGAAGAAGGGTCTTGACCCAAAACGTCACCCATTCCTTCTCTCCAGAGATGCTGCCTGTCCCGCTGAGTTACTCCAGCTTTTTGTGGCTATTTATGATGGATGATGCCTGAACTTGAGGGACTGAACCACAGGGAGACGTTGAGCAGGCTTGGGGTGCAGGAGGGTGAGGGGTGATCTTAGAGAGGCGAACAAGATCATGAGGGGAATAGATAAAGTGAATGCAGTCTGTTACACATTGTTTGGGAATCAAGAACCAGAGCACATAGGTGAGATGGAAAGATTTACTAGGAAGCTGAGGTGCATCTTTTTCACCCACAGAGAGTGGTGGATACAAGGAACGAGCTTATAGAGGAGGTAGTTGAGGCGGGTATTATAACAATATTTAAAAGTCATCAGCTCAGTCTGTCTAAACCTAAACTGTCCCAGTTGCTCAACACTTAATTCCCCTCCCATTCCCACAATGTCCTTTCAGTCCTGGGCCTCCTCCATTGTCAGAGTGAGGCCCAGCACAAGTTGGAGGAACAGCACCTTGTATTTCACTTGGGTAGCTTACACCTCAGTGGTGTGAACATTAACTTCTCTAACTTCAAGTAAACCTTATTTTCCCTCTCTTCCCAGTATTCCCACCTGTCTCCGAACTGTACCGACTGCAGATGCTCTGGGCCCACATCTACAAAGCCCAGGAAGAGCATGATGAAGCGTCTCAGTCTGTGAGTAGAATAAAATAACACTGTACCTGTTAACCCAGAGAGCACGGCCCCTCATTGATGTGTGGGAAGCAGCAGAACTGCAGATGCTGGTTTCAATCGAAGATAGACATAAAAACCTGGAGTAACATAGAGGGTCAGGCAGCATCTCTGGAGAGAAGGAATTGGGTGACATTTTGGTTCGAGACCCTTCTGCCGACTAGAATGTTTCATTGTTGGCAGGGGAGAAGATGACAAGGCATACATTCAGTAAAATTAATCAGGACAGTGTAATCAGACCCAAAATGTCACCTGCCCGTTTTCTCCAGAGATGCTGTCAGTTCCGCTGAGTTCCAACCTTTTGTGTCTATCTTCGGTTTTTCATTGATCTTTGACATTTCCCTCATGATGAGTAGAGCCTTTTGGTATACAGGCCTTGTTTTCTCAGAACCGTTTGAGAGTGGGGAGATCAGTACATGTGATGGACCGGGTAGTATCCACCGCCTTTTATAATCTCCTTCTTTCCTGGGCTTTCGAGTTGCTGAACCTGGCCGTGATGCAACCAGTCAAAGATGTTGCCATGTACAGGTCCACCACTGATTTTCTGGCACCCTTGGTTCCAGAGCCTTTCTGAATTACCCGTTTTGCCAGGCCAATAGAGGTCCCAGCCTCCGAGACTTTCCTGGAGAACCTACCTGATCTCCCGGTTGCTCAACACTTAATTTCCCTCCTATTTCCACACTAACCTTTCTGGCCTGGGCCTCCTCCATTGTCCAAGTGAGGCCCAGTGCAAATTGGAGGAAGGGTTTGGGCGATCAAATTGAAATTAGTTTCCTTGAAGTTGTTGCCAGGAGATCTGTTTAAAGAAGATTAAATTATTTAATAGGTTTAGCATGAGCATTGGCTGCAGCTCACTGCATTGGTCATAATTAGCAATATTGGGTACATGTAAACATGTATGATTCCAGAGGCCTGACATTACAGTGGTAGGAGGTATCCAGTTGTCTGAGACAGGTTTCACGGTACCCGGACAAGGAGCCGACGGATGAGAAGTCGAAGCAAAGAAGTGGAAGCTAAATAACCGAATGGGAACAAAGTCGAAATGCCAAATAACTGAATGGGAACAAAGCTGAAATGCCAATTAACCTAAAGGGTGTGACTCCTAAAAGCTAACTAACCGAAAGGCTGCGTCACATAAAAGCAAACTCACCGAATGGCCACTCTACCGAAACGCCACCTCCCCGAAAGGCGGCGTAGACTACCAGCCAACAAACCGACTGCCACTCAACAGTAAAGTCAAATAACGGACATGACGTTGCCGGGGGAGCGGGACTTGTCAGCGATTGGTCCAGACCCCCGTGTCCATCACATCACTGTGGAGGGATGAACATTGTCCCACGCTCCGACCCACAGCCCGTGGAGGGTGGCCGTGGGAGAGTGGGTGCTGTCCCGAGCGATGCGCACATTCGGCCGAAGGTGTGCATCGCTCGGGACAGCCCCCACTTTCCCACGATAACAAGAAGCATGTTTTATTTATTTATTTTATTTTTTATTTATTTATTTATTTTTTTAATGCCCGTCTCTCCTTTATTTAAATATTTTATTTATTTCCGTCTGGTTGCTTGCGGAACGCACACAAGCTCCCACGCACAAAACACCAGAATCTGTAAACTGTTTTAACTGAAGATGGACACAAAACGCTGGAGTAACTCAGCAGAACAAGCAGCATCTCTGGAGAGAAGGAATGGGTGACGTTTCATGTCGAGACCCTTCTTCAGACCTGAAGACTGAATCTGAAGAATCTCGACTCGAAACGCCACCCATTCCTTCTCTCCAGAGATCCTGCCTGTCCCACTATGAGTCACTCCAGCATTTTGTGCCTATCTTCGCTGTCAGTGCCAGTTTTCTCAACTTCCATAACCGCTTTGCATAAGTGGGGGAGAGCGAGAAGGGGGGAGGGAGAGATAGGAGAGAGTGTGGGGGGGGGGGGGGGGGGGGGAGGAGAGAGAAAAGGGGAGATAAAGAGATGAGCGAGAGAAGGGAGAGAGTGGGGTGAGAGATAGATGAGGCGAGAGTGAAGGGGGAGAGAGAGGATAGAGAGTGGGGAGAGAGAACCGGAGAGAGAGAAGAGGGGAGAGAAAGAGAGAAGGGAGAGAGGGAAGGGAGAGAGAGAAGGAGAGAGAGGAGGGGAGATAGAGGAGGAGGAAGAGAAGGGGGTAGAGAGAGAGAGAGAGAGAAGGGGTGTGAGAGAGAAGGGAGAGAGGGAGGGACAGAAAATGGGAGAGAAAGAGAGAAGGGAGAGAGAGGAGAGAGAGCCCGCGGGCTGTGGGACAGGTGGAGCGGAGGCGTGGGACAATGTTCATCCCTCCACAGTGATGTGATGGACGCAGGTGTCTGGACCAATCGCGGAAAAGTCCCGCCCCCCCCGGCAACATCATATCTATTATTTGACTTTTCTGTTGAGCGGCATTTGGTCCATTGGCCTGTAGGCGACGCCGCCTTTCGGGTAGGTGGCTATTAGGCATCCCGCCCTTTCGGTTAATTTGCATTTAGGCGTCCCACCCTTTTGGTTATTTGGCGTTTCAGCTTTGTTTCCATTCTGTTATTTGGCTTCCCCTTCTTTGCTTCAGCTTCTCGTCTTTCGGTGCCACGTCTGCACACGTGGTTTCACAATTGCTGCTAGTCAGAGGGTGGTGATTGTGTGGAATTCTTTGCCACAGAAGACTGTTGAGGCTAAGTCAATGGATATTTCGAAAGCAGAGATAGATAGATTTTTGTTTAACAAAGAACTGGCAGTTGCTGGAAAAAAATCAAAGGTAGACAAAAAGGCTGGAGGAACTCCGGAGGTGAAGCAGCATCTATGGAGAGAAGGAATAGGCCATGTTTCGGGTCAAGCCCCTTCTTCAGACTGACAGAGATAAATAGATTTTTGATTAGTACAGGTGTCCGGGGTTATTGTGAGAAGGCAGGAGAACGGGGTTAGGAGGAAAATATAGATCAGCCATGATGGAATGGCAGAGTAGATTTGATGGGCTGAATGGCCTAATTCTGCTCCTATCACTTATGAACTTGTGAACAGCACCTCAAATTTTGCTTGGGCAGCTTACACTCCAGTGGTATGAACATTGACTTCCCCAACTTCAAGTAGCCCTTGCTTTCCCTCTCTCACCATCCCTCCCCCTTCCCAGTTTCCTCACTAGGCTCACTGTCTCTGACTACATTTTATCTCTGTGCTGCCCACTCCCATGTCATCACTCTGAAGAAGGGTCTCGACACAAAATGTCACCCATTCCTTCTCTGCAGAGATGCTGCCCATCCCGCTGAGTTGCTCCAGCATTTTGTGTCTTATCTTCGATTTAAAAACCATTTTGACAGGTCTGGAAATAGGAAAGGTTGAGAGGGATATGGGCCAAATGCAGGCAGGTGGGACTAGATTTTGTACGTTCTCTCTGTGTCTGTGTGGGTTTTCTCTGGGTGCTCCAATTTCTCCCTCATTCCAAAGATGTGCAGATGTGTAGGTTAATTCTGAAAATTGCCCCCAGTGAGTAGGGTAGACCTAGTGTACGGGTGATCGCTGGTGGGCCAAACGGCCTGTTTCCATGCTGTATCTCTAAAGTAAGCTTAGAAGGAATGGCAGTGCATAATTTCACCACGTCAAGCAATACTCTCTGTATCATGGACATCACCACAATCCCATTTACTTGTCCATCATATGTTGACCCCCTCGCTCATAAATTACAGGAGCAGAATTAGGCCATTTGGCCCATCAAGTCTACCCCACCATTCAATTATGGCTGATCTATCTTTCCCTCTCAACACCATTCTCCTGCCTTCTCCCAATAACCCCTGACACTCGTTCTAATCAAGAATCTATCTATTTCCACCTTAAAAATATTCAATGACTTGGCCTCCATAGCCGCCTGTGATAATGAATTCCACAGATTCACCACCCTCTGCCTAAAGACATTCCTCCTCATCTCCTTCTTAAAGGAATGCCCTTTAATTCTGAGGCTTTGATCCTAGACCAGGGGTTGCCAACCTTTTTCATCCCATTTACACCTGGCAACATTAATCACACATCACAATGTTATTTCATTTATTTATGAACATCTAATGATGAACAGAACCAGAACCAAACACAGGCAGTCAATGAGAAAAATAATGTACAAATCCAGAATCAATAGATTTGCCCCAGGCTGGGAACCCTTGTACGAGACTCTCCCATGAGTGGAAACATCCTATCCACATCCATACTGTCCAAACCTTTCACTATTTGGTGCATTTCAATGAACTCCAGCGAGTACAGGCACACTGCCATCATAAACGCTCATCATAGGTTAACCCACTCATTCCTGGGATCATTCTCGTAAACCTCCTCTGGACCCCTCTCCATAGCCAGCATATCCTTCCTCAGATATGGTGCCCCAAATTGCACACAATACTCCAAATGTGGCCTGACCAGCGCCTGATAGAGCCTCAGCATTATATCCCTGTTTTTGTATTCTAGCCCTCTTGAAATAAATGCTAGCATTGCGTTTGCCTTCTTTATCACCGATTTGTCTTGCAGATTACCTTTTTGGGAATCCTGCACCAGAACTCCCAACCTCCTTTGCACCTCTGATTTCTGGATTCTCACCCCATTTAGAAATTAATCAATGCCTTTTTTCCCCATTCATCTTTCCCTCAAACTCTGTTTTATACCATCCCTTGAACTCCAGTTTTTAAACATCTGTTCATTATTCACTCTGCCATAATTTGTTTCTGGCATCCTTATCCATCTCAATTAGCTCCCATCCCCCACATATGCTGTTTAGGAAGGAACTGCAGATGCTGGAAAATCAAAGGTAGACAAAATTGCTGTAGACAAAGACCACTCCCTCCGTAACTTTGACATATAGACAAAGACCGCTCCCTCCGTAACTCTCTGGTCAATTCTTCCCTTCCCTACCTCACCACCCCCTCACCGGGCACTTTCCCTTGCAACCGCAAGAGATGCTACACTTGTTGCTTTACCTCCCTCTCGACTCCATTCAAGGACCCAAGCAGTCATTCCAGGTGTGACAGAGGTTCACCTGCATCCCCTCCAACTTCATCTATTGCATCCGCTGTTCTAGATGTCAGCTGATCTACATCGGTGAGACCAAGCGTAGGCTTGGCGATCGTTTTGCCGAACACCTCAGCTCGGTCCGCCAAACCAACCTGATCTCCCTGTGGTTCAGCACTTCGACTCCTCCTCCCATTCCAAATCCGACCTTTCTGTCCTAGGCCTCCTCCATGGCCAGAGTGAGCACCGCCGGTAATTGGAGGAGCAGCATCTCATATTCTGCTTGGACAGTTTACACCCTAGCGGCATAAACATTGACTGCTCCAATTTCCAGTAGCCCTTGCTGTCTCCTCCTCTTCTCGTCCATTTCTCAGCTTTCCCTCAGCCCTCTGGCTCCTCCTTTTCGTTCTACTAACCCCCCCCCCCCCCTCCCCCACCCTACATCAGTCTGAAGAAGGGTTTCGGCCCAAAACGTTGCCTATTTCCTCCGCTCCATAGATGCTGCTGCATCCCACTGAGTTTCTCGAGCACTTTTGTCTAGCCCACACGTGCTGACTCCTCCTTTGTTCAGTTTAGAGATACAGCGTGGAAAGAGGCCCTTCGGCCCACCGAGTCCATGCTGACCAACGATCACCCTCATGCTAGTTGTATGTTATTCTATATACTGAGGGAAAATTCGAAGATGCCAATTAACATTAGCTGCTGCCTCACAGCGCCAGAGGCCTGGGTCAGTTTATTGTCACATGTACCGCGATATAGTGAAAAGCAGATATGTGTGCTGATGGATTGTGCTCCCTACTTGCAGGCTCTTTCTAGGGTCGGAGGTCATCAGGAACAGCACTCCCAAGAACAGTGAGCAGCCCAAGTCCCCGCCCAGCAGCAGCTCTGTGGAGAGCATAGACTCCTTCAGCTTTTGTTCATCCAACCACAACATCAAAGCCAGCTGCACAACGCCAACCGACACGCCCGCCGACAAGGCCACCAACATGCCCGCTGACATGCCCGCCGACATGGCCACGGACACACGCGCCGACACGGCAGATATCATGGCCGACGACATAGCTGATGACACGGCCACCAACATGCCCGCTGACATTGCCGATGACACGTCCGCCGACACAGCTGAAGACACATCCGCCGACACAGCCAACGACACGGCCACCAACATGGCCGACGACACGGCCACCAACATGGCCGATGACACATCCACCACATGGCCACCAACATGGCTACCAACACAGCCGACGACACAGCCACCAACATGGCCGACGACAAAGCCACCAACATGGCCGACAACACGGCCACCAACATGGCCAACGACATAGCGGTGCAGAAATACCCGGCGTGTCATTTATTTCGAAAAAAATTTTTGTTTGTTCTTTTATATACTCATAGCCCTGAGGGTTATTTAATATGTGTGCGTTGAATCTCCAAAAAGGTTTTATACCCGGCATTCCCTCAATTTTAAGTATAAAAGTCAATGGTGAATGATCAGAAATAATACTATTATGATATGATGGTTTATTCGTATACGATATTAATTTTGTGTCCAATAAGAAATAGTCAATTCGTGAATAAGTTTTATGAACTGATGAGTAAAATGAATATTCCCTACCACTTGGATTTGCTATTCTCCAAACATCAGCTATGTTGTTATTTTTTATATAAGTATTTAAAAATTCACAGGTCTTAGTTTTAACAAGACGCTTCCCTACCTTTATTGATTTATATAAGTATGGGTCTATAACACAGTTAAAATCTCCCCCCATTATTATATTTTGATAATTATGCTCTGCGATTAAATGTATTATTTTCTTAAAAAATTGTGGGTTATCAAAATTAGGCGCATAAATATTTATCACAGTTAATGGTGTATTGTAAATTTCTCCTGTGACTATAACGTAACTTCCCTCTTTATCAGATATGGATTTCTTTAATTTAAAAGGTATACACTTCCGAATTATAATGGCCGTGCCTCTTGCTTTAGAGGTGAATGAGGAGTAATAGGTTTGACCTATCCAGTTTGCCCTTAATCTGATCTGAGTTTGTTGTTTCAAATGTGTCTCTTGTAGGAAAGCAATATCCATATTTAATGATTTTAATTGTGCCAGAATGTTACCCCTCTTAATTGGCTCGTTCGCACCTCTGATGTTCCAACTACAGAAAGTGATACCTCCGATATTTGTTCGACTATTATCTTGCATTGGCTATTATAACCAGACTGTATGATTCATGTGTGTAGCCAAGTACCTCGGAATCCCGATTCCAGAGTTGTCCTTCATAATTTCTGCAGTAGTTTTACATCTCCTGACCCTATTAAACATAATTAAGGGAAAGAGAAAAACATAACATAAAGTGTACATAAACATTGTTAAGTCATACAACACATAATTGTGAATAAACAACAAAAGTGAGTAAGTTATCAAAAAAGCGATATCTTACAAAAAAGCCACCAATGGTAGCTAGGGTTGTTTTTAAATTGACCTCCGCCGATGAAATTATGCACTGGGCCTTACCTCACTTTTAAAGTGTGACCCAATGCTAGTCGGTTCCCTCTAGTTGTAACCAAAATTATCATATAATTGATATATAATTGATATAATTTAATTGCCACACAACCAAGGTCGGTGGTATTTGGGTTGCCAGCAGCGGTACAGTAATAAAGAACACAAACACAATAAACATTTTACACAAACATCCACCACAGCATTCATCACTGTGGTGGAAGGCACAGAGCTTGGCCAGTCCTTCTCCATTTTCCCCCGTGGTCGGGACCTCCACCCTCCACAGCCGTTGCTGCGGGCGTCCAGATGGTAAGGGACAAAGTCAAAGTCAAGGTGAGTCCAGGATCGGCTCTTCCCATCCAGAGACCGCGGCTTCAGGCTGGTGTAGGCCGCAGGCCGGCGGTCAAAGTTTTAAAGTACCTGCTATGCCGCAGCCGGAAGCACCGCAGTCTGCAGGGCAGGCGGTCGAAGCTCCCCTCCAGGGGTGATGTTAAGTCCATACCGCGCCCGCGGTAGAAGACGGCGGTGCCGGCGGTGGAAGCTTCTTCTTCCACCCGGGTCCCCAACGTGAGATCCCGGGCTGTAGACGCCGCACCAGCTGGAGTTCTGCAGACTGCGGCTTCAGGCTGCCGGCTGCCGCGGGCCAGCGTAACGGAGCGCTCCCCTCCAGCGAGGTCTCACCCGCTCCGCGCCGAGAGTCCATGCTGCGCCCGCCGCTGAAGCTCCGGGCGCGTCTCCGGGAAAGTCCACGCCGATCCTTGCTGTTAGGCCACGGGGGGGGGGGACCTGAAAAAGTCGCCTCTCCATGGAAGAGGCGGCCGAAACGGTTTCCCCCTTACCACCCCCCCCCCCACACCACCCCCCACACATAACGCACAAAGAAACATTAAAAACTGACTTTTAAACATAGTAAAAAAAAATTAAAAAGTTGAAAAAAGACGGACACGCTGCCGACAGGCTGCTGCCAGTGCAGCGCCCCCTACCGAACTATCAGGTCAATTAATAGCTTAACAGTTTAAAATAGAATAAAAGAGAAGCTAGAAGATTTGGACTAAAATAAAAGTAATTATGGGTTAAATTACCTCGTCAATAATTACACTTTTCATTAACCTGTATGTTAGTTAATTCATAATTAGTATTTAAAATATATGTCTAACCTCCCCCATCCTTCCTGCTATATAGTTAGTCGTGTTAGTATAGTACATTAGTAGAGAAATGTTGAACAAGTTAGGGCTTTATTCTTTGGAGCGCAGAAGCTTAAGGGGGGACTTGATAGAGGTCTTTAAAATGATGAGAGGGATAGACAGAGTTGACGTGGATAAGCTTTTCCCACTGAGAGTAGGGAAGTTTCAAACAAGGTGACATGACTTGAGACTTAAGGGACAGAAGTTTAGGGGTAACATGAGGGGGAACTTTTTTAACCAGAGAGTGGTGGCTGTGTGGAATGAGCTTCCAGGGAAGGTGGTGGAGGCAGGTTCGTTTTTATCATTTAAAAATAAATTGGACAGTTATATGGACGGGAAAGGAATGGAGGGTTATGGTCTGAGCGCAGGTATATGGGACTAGGGGAGAATACGTGATCGGCACGGACTAGAAGGGTCGAGATGGCCTGTTTCCGTGCTGTAATTGTTATATGGTTATATGGTTATATTACGCCTTTAACGTTAGTTGAGTATATTGCGCGTAAGTAGTTAATTAGTTAGTTAGTTATAAGTTATATGTGTAAATAATAGGTCATATAGTGTTGGACAGATGCATCATATCATGGCCATTTCAAAAGGGGACAGTCTCATAGTTGTCAGGGCTGAAGGACTTGGCAACGAGCCTGCGACCTTGAGCTTCCATCTGTGCTTTCAGTTCAGAAATTTAATTCGGGCTGTGTTATTGAAAAACACATTCTTGCCAGATAAGCCTGCCTGGTAAGCGTCTGAGCAGTCCGAGTGTCTTAATTGAAACAGAGAAAACAATTAACATTGAATTCTCCCAATTTTGCTAGCCCTTGCTGTCTCCTCCCCTTCCTTAACCCTCTAGCTGTCTCCTCCCACCCTCCCATCCGCCCGCCCTCGGGCTCCTCCTCCTCCTCCCCTTTTCCTTCTTTCTCCCCCCCCCACCCCCCATCAGTCTGAAGAAGGGTTTCGGCCCGAAACGTCGCTTATTTCCTTCGCTCCATAGATGCTGCTGCACCCGCTGAGTTTCCCCAGCTATTTTGTGTAAGTTCCACAGATAAACTGGCTATTATTCTGTTCCTCCTTGAATTTTGTTTAAAATCTCCTGGGCATATTTGCAAGCAAAGTCCGGGTCCGTGAATGAGCGTTGCTTGCCTTTAAACAAAATTAGCATTTTCGCTGGATAGATCACGCCATAACGAACTTCAGAATGTCCATATAAAATACTGCTTGCCCTTTTAAACTCGCGTCTTTTTGCCAGAATTTCCCGAGGATAATCCCTGTAGAATCTTACGATATTATCAGCGAATGTAAGATTTTCTCCAAAGTTGAAATGTCTAGGAACTTTACGATAATTTGCCTTGGCGAAGCACTACATGTTTTTGGAAGCGACCCACTCGATGTGCCACATCTATCTTTGTTTTTTTCTGGCAGTTTGAAAACATCTTTAAGTAGATTAGTGATAAAATCACGTATTTGAAAGCCGTGTTCCCCACCCTCTTTAACTCCTATTATTCTCAGGTTTTGCCTTCTTGATCTGGCCTCTAAATCTTGACATTTCTCATTCAGTTTATTCGTTAGCTCCCAATTCATATCGTGTTGTTTTTTCAAACCTGTTATTTCATGGCTCATCTGTTCCATTTCACCCTCCTTCTCTTCCATCAATTTTTCGGTGTCTGTTAATTGCTTCAGCAGGGAGTCATGTTTATTGTTATAATCTCTCTGCATACTTTCCAATTCCTTCGCAGACCTCGACTCCAAATCTTTAAACTGTTGGTTTAGGGCTAAATAAAGCTCTTTTACTTCGCCGCAGCTATTATCAATTTTCTTAGAAAGATTGTCCTCCATAGTGGAGAAGTTGTTCTGAATTGTAGAGTTCATTTTGGCAAATTGCTTCTGAAGATCTTTAGTAATGTCTTTAATAATATTAGCTCTTACCGTTTCTTCCCAGCTTTTCATTTCTTTCTCCTTTGTATCACTTCTCGCAGCCATATCGCTTGTTGGTTGTTGAGGCTCCAGCTCCTCTTCCAAACTTTCAAAAGTGGGTTCAGGAGTGGTTTCAAGGTCATCCAGAGCTTTTTGGAGCTGGAGACTGATTGTAGTCTTCTTGGGTCCTCTCTGACCTCTTCTCTTTTTCATCCGATTTTTACCGATAAAATCATTTAAAATCCCGAATCCACTGGCACCGTTTGATGGAATCAATACCCTCGACGTTCAGCAATCCCGGTAAGATTTTTACATCTATCCTGGCATGGGAGTCAACTTTAAACACAATTTGTCTGGAGGAGAGCTCAGTGCAGCTGCCTTCACTGCTTCATAGCAGCCACCGGAAGTCTTCCCCCCATGCACTCTTAGCGGCTTTCCGACAGCACAGCCATTCCTGCCTGGTTCCCATTGCGGTGAAGAACATGCAGGCATGGCAAGTGGAAAAAGGATTTATTAAAGTTTAACATTTGAATGACTATTAAAATATAACAACAATTTAAATGTTAAACATGAGATTTATTAAGTTCTTTTTGTTGTGTCTCTTGTTATGTCTGTTGCTCACTGCCTCTTGATGACTCTTTGCTGTTGATAAAAAAAAAATTCTCTCTATATTAAACATTTTTAATATAGAGAGATTGAGCGATCAAATTTTTACAAAGAAAATCTGAGAATTTGCCTCAAAAATCATCATTCTGTGCAGGCTTGCAAATCTAATCTCACAGCACTCCAAGCAGAGAGCAGGCACCAAATCGGAGGAGGAGCCATCTTGAGGAACGGCTGCTAGCCAGCAGCCGTGAGTTTTAATTCGTTTTTTTAAAAGTTTTTAGTGAGTCCTGTTTAGTGATGTCTGGAGATATGGACTTTTAAATGTATACAATTTTACTTCTAGGTCCCTACCTGGTCGGTGAGGCAGTTCTTTCTCCGGGCTGCCCGTCGACCCGTCCTCGTGGCCTAACTGCGGGCTTGGAACGCCGTTTCTTCGCGGGGACAGCCCAGCACCTCGGCCTCGGTGGCGGCATAGCGCTGGAGCGATATCGTGGAGCGGAGCGGGCGATGCCTTGCCTGGGTCGCCGCGCTGGATCGACGCGCTGGAGCTCCGGTGAGCTGTGACCGCCGTGTTCAACACCTCTGGGCTGTGGGTCTACGGAGCGGAGCGGGCGGCACCGATTTCAACATCGGGAGCCTGGGACCTCCAAACCGGCGCGGCCTTGTCGGCTTCGGAAGCCGCGGTCTCCAGCTAGAAAGCGGCCGTTCCAGGTGGCCCAGCCGCTGAGAGGACTCTCCCGACGCCGGGGCAAGACCACCCGGTGAGAACGGCCAGGAACATCGTAGAGGCAATTGCGGTGGCCTCAATAGGTCTGACTTCGGGGTGAACTTGGGGTGGGGACTGGACATTGTGCCTTCCCCCACAGTGGTATCCATTGTGGGGTGATGATTTTTTGTCTGTAAGGTAATCCTGTTAGTCTTTGTTCAAGATGGCTGCTGTGAAGGGAGAGTGGACGCTGGCGCTGTATGTGGGAAGGGGGATGTGGGGAAGGGGAGTGGGAAAGGGGTGAGTGGGGGAGGGTTGTGGGGAAGGGGGCTGTAGGGAAGGGAGGATGCAGAAGGGGGGGGTGTGGGGGGGGACGGGTGTTGGTGGAGGGACAGTGGGGGAATGGGGTGTGGGTGAGAGGGGGGTGTGGAAGGGGGTGGGAAGGGGGGGGGGTGGGGCACGGGGGTTGGGCGAAGGTGGCGTGGGGGAGGGACAGTGGGAGATGGACAGGGGGGAATGGGGGTGGGGAGGGGGTGTGGAGTGGTGTGGGGAAGGCGGATTGTGGGTGAGAGGAGGGTGGGGGAAGGGGGGTGGGAAGGGGGCGTGTGGGGCATGGGGGTTGGGGAAGGGGGTGTGAGGGAGGGGGTTTAGGGGAAGGGGGTATGGGGAAGGCAGGGTGGGGGAATGGGGGTGGTGGAAGGGGGCGGTGGGGGGGTTGTGGGGGTAGGGGGGTGTGGGTTTAGGGTGGGTTTAGGAAAGAGGGGTGGCGGAAGGGGGGCTGGGGATGTGAGGGGTGGAAGAAGTGGGTGAATGGTGGGGAAGGGGGTTGTGGGTAGGGGGGTGGTCACAGCAGACGCAGCTCGCACTCTGCTCACCCCGCACATTAAGCTTTTGGCCTCATGCAGTAGCTCCCGTTCCCACTCCGATTTCACTCAGGGGCTTCCAGTTCAACGTAACATGCTGCTCACAGACTCAGTCCCGCCTCTGGGACTTTAGTCTCCGCAGGTGCCAGAAGGGGCGTTACCTTCATGGTGATTGACAGGCGAGAAGACCAATCTGCTAATCTCACAATTTTTTATACCTTCATAACTTTTCTGATATTTGTCCGATCGGAACAAAACTTGGTGTGCTTGGTGTAGAGTTGAACGATGAGTAAGATGGCGAAAAATCTTAGTGATATATATTACCGTCTTTGCGCAAATTTAAAAAAATGCAAACCCGAAGTGCTCAGGATAGAAGATAGATAGATAGATAGATAGGAGAGAAGTGAAAACAGTTTAAGTACAGGTCAAGGACAGGCAGACTTGACTCAGAACTGCTGTAGCTTTGGGAGCAACAACAGCAGCAGGAGGAGATTAGCAAGAGATACGACTGATTGGCTCTAGCCCAAGTGGGAGGAGAGAAGTGAGTCAGTGCTGGGAAAACAATTGAAAACTGAGGAATTTGGTTTGTAAATTGGTAAATCAGGCAATTTATCAGTCAATTTAAGTAAGACTGCTCTTAGGGAGCGGCAGTGAGTGAAGTGCCCTGTGAGAAAAGTGTGAGTCTTTGGCTCGAGAGTCTTCGGAGAGGAGGCTGAGGAGAAGAGACTACGCAAAACACTGCAGAGGGAGAGACGAAAGAAGGAGATGTCAGGCAAGCTGATTCAGTGTGATGCTTGCAGTATGTGGGAGGTCAAGGACACCGCTGGTGCCTCTGGCTGCTACAAATGCGAAAAGTGCACCCAGGTAGAGCTCCTGAAGGGCCGTGTTGGGGAACTGGAGAAGCAAGTGGATGACCTCCGGTTCGTCCGAGAAACTGAGTCGTTCCTCGACAAGTCTTACAGTACGATTGTTACACCTAAGGTACTGGAAGAGAGAAGGTGGGAGACAGTGAGAACGGGAGGGAAGCATGGAATGCCAACGTCCCCGGGGGTTGTACCTCTTGTGAACAGGTTCACCCACTTAGAAGCTGTCGGGACAGAAGAGGTGTTTACACTGGGTGGCGGACTGGCTTGTGATGCGAATAGGGCTGTTGAGCCAAAACCAAAAAGGCCTAAGGCAGGCAACGCCATTGTAGTAGGAGACTCCATTGTGAGAGGTACGGACAGGGGTTTCTGCGGCAACAGACGGGATGAGAGGATGGTGTGCTGCCTTCCTGGTGCCAGGATCCAGGATGTCACGGACAGAGTGCAGAAAATCCTCAAGGGCGAAGGTGAACATCCGGAAGTGGTATTGCATGTCGGCACAAACGATGTCGGAAAGAAGGGGATGAATATTCTGCAGCGTGACTTTAGAGAGCTCGGAAAAATGCTGAAAAGCAGGACCTCCAGGGTTGTTATCTCCGGTTTGCTTCCAGTTCCTCGTGCTGGCGAGAGCAGGAACAGGGAGATACGGGACCTGAACGTGTGGCTGAGGAACTGGTGCACGGGGCAGGGATTTAGATTCTTAGATCACTGGGATCTGTTTTGGGGTAAGGGGGAACTGTACAAAAGGGACGGATTGCATCTTAACAGGTGTGGGACCAGCATTCTGGCAGGCAGGTTTGCCACTGCTACACGGGTGGTTTTAAACTGAATAAGGGGGGTGGGGTGTCGAATGGGCTAGTGGAGGATGGAGTTAAAGGGAAAGGGTTTCTTAAATGTGTGAGCGTAGAGACAGAGGGGTGTAAAATGAGGGTAGAAGCAATAGGTAGCAAGGTGAAAAGTAAAAGTGGCAGGCCGGAAAATCCAGGGCAAAAATCAAAAAGGGCCACTTTTCAACAAAATTGTATAAGGGGTAAGAGTGTTGTAAAAACAAGCCTGAAGGCTTTGTGTCTCAATGCAAGGAGCATTCGTAATAAGGTGGATGAGTTGAATGTGCAGATAGCTATTAATGACTATGATATAGTTGGGATCACGGAGACATGGCTCCAGGGTGACCAAGGCTGGGAGCTGAACATCCAGGGATATTCAATATTCAGGAGGGATAGAGAGAAAGGAAAAGGAGGTGGGGTAGCGTTGCTGATTAGAGAGGAGATTAACGCAATGGAAAGGAAGGACATTAGTTTGGAGGATGTGGAATCGGTATGGGTAGAGCTGCGAAACACTAAGGGGCAGAAAACGCTGGTAGGTGTTGTGTACAGGCCACCTAACAGTAGTAGTGAAGTTGGAGATGGTATCAAACAGGAAATTAGAAATGCGTGCGACAAATGCAAAACCGTTATAATGGGTGACTTCAATCTACATATAGATTGGGTGAATCAAATTGGCAGGGGTGCTGAGGAAGAGGATTTTTTGGAATGTATGCGGGATAGTTATCTAAATTAACATGTAGAGGAACCAACGAGAGAGCAGGCTATTTTAGACTGGGTATTGAGTAATGAGGAAGGGTTAGTTAGCAGTCTTGTTGTACGTGCCCCCTTGGGCAAGAGTGACCATAATATGGTTGAGTTCTTCATTAGGATGGAGAGTGACATTGTTAATTCAGAAACAATGGTTCTGAACTTAAAGAAAGGTAACTTTGAGGGTATGAGACGTGAATTGGCCAAGATTGACTGGCAATTAATTCTAAAAGGGTTGACGGTGGATATGCAATGGAAGATATTTAAAGACTGCATGGATGAACTACAAAAATTGTTCATCCCAGTTTGGCAAAAGAATAAATCAGGGAAGGTAGTGCATCCGTGGATAACAAGGGAAATCAGGGATAGTATCAAAGCGAAGGATGATGCGTACAAATTAGCCAGAAAAAGCAGCATACCGGAGGACTGCGAGAAATTCAGAGACCAGCAGAGGAGGACAAAGGGCTTAATTAGGAAAGGAAAAATAGATTATGAAAGAAAACTGGCAGGGAACATAAAAACTGACTGCAAAAGTTTTTATAGATATGTGAAAAGAAAGAGATTAGTTAAAACAAATGTAGGTCCCTTGCAGTCAGAAACGGGTGAGTTGATCATGGGGAACAAGGATATGGCGGACCAATTGAATAACTACTTTGGTTCCGTCTTCACTAAGGAAGACATAAATAATCTGCCGGAAATAGCAGGGGACCGCGGGTCAAAGGAGTTGGAGGAATTGAGTGAAATCCAGGTTAGCCGGGAAGTGGTGTTGGGTAAATTAAATGGATTAAAGGCCGATAAATCCCCAGGGCCAGATAGGCTGCATCCCAGAGTACCTAAGGAAGTAGCTCCAGAAATAGTGGATGCATTAGTAATAATCTTTCAAAACTCTTTAGATTCTGGAGTAGTTCCTGAGGATTGGCGGGTAGCAAACGTAACCCCACTTTTTAAGAAGGGAGGGAGAGAGAAAACGGGGAATTACAGACCAGTTTGTCTAACATCGGTAGTGGGGAAACTGCTAGAGTCAGTTATTAAAGATGGGATAGCAGCACATTTGGAAAGTGGTGAAATCATTGGACAAAGTCAGCATGGATTTACAAAAGGTAAATCATGTCTGACGAATCTTATAGAATTTTTCGAGGATGTAACTAGTAGCGTGGATAGGGGAGAACCAGTGGATGTGGTGTATCTGGACTTCCAGAAGGCTTTCGACAAGGTCCCACATAAGAGATTAGTTTACAAACTTAAAGCACACGGCATTGGGGGTTCAGTATTGATGTGGATAGAGAACTGGCTGGCAAACAGGAAGCAAAGAGTAGGAGTAAACGGGTCCTTTTCACAATGGCAGGCAGTGACTAGTGGGGTACCGCAAGGCTCAGTGCTGGGACCCCAGCTATTTACAATATATATTAATGATCTGGATGAGGGAATTGAAGGCAATATCTCCAAGTTTGCGGATGACACTAAGCTGGGGGGCAGTGTTAGCTGTGAGGAGGATGCTAGGAGACTGCAAGGTGACTTGGATAGGCTGGATGAGTGGGCAAATGTTTGGCAGATGCAGTATAATGTGGATAAATGTGAGGTTATCCATTTTGGTGGCAAAAACAGGAAAGCAGACTATTATCTAAATGGTGGCCGACTAGGAAAAGGGGAGATGCAGCGAGACCTGGGTGTCATGGTACACCAGTCATTGAAAGTGGGCATGCAGGTGCAGCAGGCAGTGAAGAAAGCGAATGGTATGTTAGCTTTCATAGCAAAAGGATTTGAGTATAGGAGCAGGGAGGTTCTACTGCAGTTGTACAGGGTCTTGGTGAGACCACACCTGGAGTATTGCGTACAGTTTTGGTCTCCAAATATGAGGAAGGACATTATTGCCATAGAGGGAGTGCAGAGAAGGTTCACCAGACTGATTCCTGGGATGTCAGGACTGTCTTATGAAGAAAGACTGGATAGACTTGGTTTATACTCTCTAGAATTTAGGAGATTGAGAGGGGATCTTATAGAAACGTACAAAATTCTTAAGGGGTTGGACAGGCTAGATGCAGGAAGATTGCTCCCGATGTTGGGGAAGTCCAGGACAAGGGGTCACAGCTTAAGGATAAGGGGGAAATCCTTTAAAACCGAGATGAGAAGAACTTTTTTCACACAGAGAGTGGTGAATCTCTGGAACTCCCTGCCACAGAGGGTAGTCGAGGCCAGTTCATTGGCTATATTTAAGAGGGAGTTAGATGTGGCCCTTGTGGCTAAGGGGATCAGAGGGTATGGAGAGAAGGCAGGTACGGGATACTGAGTTGGATGATCAGCCATGATCATATTGAATGGCGGTGCAGGCTCGAAGGGCCGAATGGCCTACTCCTGCACCTAATTTCTATGTTTCTATGTTTCGATAGATAGATAGATAGATAGATAGATAGATAGATAGATAGATAGATAGATAGATAGATAGATAGATAGATAGATAGATAGATTAGACCAAGGGTAGACCCATTGGGTCTGCTACCCCAGCGCAAGTTTCCACCACTCACCCGTTCCCCCAATGCAGCATGTTTCTCCAAAGCAACTTTGCTCCAATCATGTACAGCCCCCAAAAGCGCAAGCGCGGCTTATTTCTCCTCAGCCCCCAGCACTCCCTTCTCCTCATCTTCACCCTCCCTTTTCAATCCCTAGAGAGGGAAGGGGGTGGGGTAGCGAGGGAGGGGTGGTAGAGAGGGAGAGGGTGAGGGGGTGAGGGACGGGTCACGAGGCGAGGGGGTGAGGGACGTGGTCACGAGGGGAGGGAGCAATGAGGGGAGGGGGTGAGAGACGGGGCCATGATAGGAGGAGGTGACGGAGGGATGGGGCCATGAGGGAGGGGGTGAGGGACTGAGCCATGAGGGGGTGAGGGATGGGGCCATGAGGGACGGGGCCATGAGGGGGTGAGGGAGGGACGGGGCCACGAGCACAGGCTCCGTCGGCGTTGACAGCTCGGTCCACATCACTCCTCCGGAGGTTCCTCCTCCTCCGGCACCGGCTCGATGTGGGGGTTCGGGTCATCATACAACTCCCGCAACTGCAACCAGAGAGGAGTAAAGGTTAGTTACTGCAAGTGGGGAGGGGGGCAGGGGAGAGGTGGGGCCAGTGGGAGGGAGGGGGAGAGAGGGTGGGTGGTTGGAGAAGGGGGGAAGAGAGAGAAGGAGAGGGGGAGAGAGAGAGGGGGTGGGGGGAGGGAGGCAGAGTGGGAGATGGAGATGGAGATGGAGAGAGGGAGAGAGGGGGAGAGGGAGAGGGAGAGGGAGAGGGAGAGGGAGAGGGAGAGGGAGAGAGAGAGAGAGATATGTGGGGGAGGAAGAGGGGAGAGAGGGTGGCAGAGTTGGGGCACAGGGGGGAAGGAGAGAGGGAGAGAGAAAGAGAGAGAGAGAGAGAGGGAGAATGAGGGAGGGGTGAGGGAGGTAGGGCCAATCTCCTGGTGTAGCAGCACCATACGTGGTGAATAAAGGTGAGACGTCAGGCCGGTTCAAAGAGTCATTTATTCAGTGGTGACACGTGAGGTTGGTGCGGAAGCCGCCGGTCGGAAGAGACACAGTTGCATCTCCTCGACCAGCGAAGGGAGAGTGTCCTGCGAAAACAGCCCCCAGTTACGATGAGGGGAAACAAACTAGATAAAATAAACAAAACAATTCCTGAACCGGGCATGGGCAAGCAATGAACACAAAATTAACAGTGACATGACAAATTACAGTGCAATCAGTGTCCAAAGTTCAAATTGTCCATAGTGCAGTATAGTGTTGCAGTGGCAGCCTCTGGACAGAATGTGGCGCTGCAACCGGTGCTCAGGCTGCAGGGACGGCATCCGGCCGGAAGGTGGCACTGTGAACGGCGGTGAGGCATCCGGTCGGAAGGTGGTGCTGTGGACGGTAACTTTGTGAGTTCGAGTTTCTCTTCCGGCCGGCCACGGCGGCCATGTTTGTAGTCGTCGGGCCGCTTGTTTTATGCAGCCGTGGCGATCATGTTTGTAGTCGTGTGGCAGCTTGTTTCAGGCAGCCGTGGCGGCCATGTTTGTATTCGTGCGGCCGCTTGTTTTATGCAGCCGCGGTGGCCATGTTTGTAGTCGTGATGCCGATTATTTCAGGCAACCGCGGCGGCCATGTTTGTAGTCGTGCGGCCGCTTGTTTCAGACAGCCGCGGTGGCCATTTTGCCGGGCGGCTGAAGCGGACTTCGCCAGCGATTGAATCCCTGGGCCGGACAGGCAGCCAGCATCCAGGGATTCTTCAGAGCCCATGCCGGTGAGGTGAAGAAAGGGCGTCTGCTGCAGGCGCCCCAGGTAAGCCCGAGCTATCGGGTGGCTAGGTCCTGGGCTGCGGCTGGCCTGTTGCGGTGCTGGGTCTGCAGCCATGTCCGCGGGGAGGCCCGGTGCAGTGCCGTGAGGTGAGGCCGGGGCAGGGCCTAGAGCCTTGTCTGCGGGTAGGCCCGGAGCAGTGCAGGTGAGGCCCGCTGCGGTGCAGGTGAGGTGAGGCCGGGGCAGTGCAGGGTGTGGGCCTAGCCCATTGTCGGGAGCGGGAGAATGGCAGGTACTCTATCTCTGCTCCCACGGCCATCAGACGTGTCGGCATTGCTCTGTGTGTGGGCAGGAGGCTGCTACGCTCGCAGCTCCTGCAGCAGCTGGTGGAGCAGCGGCGGCTGGTAATACCTCTTCGCTCCGGTGGTTGGCTCCGGGCAGGTCATGCGGGGGAGCATGGCGGCTGTCGCACAAGGCGGTCTGCCCCGTTGCCGGGAGCGGGAGAGCGGCAGCAGCGACGGCTTCTCAGCTCCAGTGAGCAGCAGGTGGTGGGGAAGAGGCGGCATACGTTGGCGCTGGCGCTGTTTGTTCGCCGCTTCTCCGTTTGCTATTGTCTGTTACTATTGTAAAGCGACTTTGAGTCTTAGAAAAGCGCTATAAAAATAAAATTTATTATTATTATTATTACGTCACTGCAGGGTCGGGTTGGCTGCAGCGTCATCCTGCAGGGCTGGGCAGCCGGCTGCAGACATCAGGTCTCCCGAGGCTGCGTGCTTCAGCAGAGTCCAAATTTCAATTCGGACAGACGGGGGTCACCAGTGTAGCATCACCATGCGTGCTGAATAAAGGTGATACGTCAGGCCGGTTCAAAGAGTCATTTATTCAGTGGTGACACGTTAGGTAAGTGCGCTAACTATAATACAATGCTGCTGTAGCTGAGCGAGGTTGTTCCCTCGTGCTCAGCTACCGGTTGTCTGCCAAGGTCTCGCGGTGAGAGAGCTTTAGTACCAGGACACTCCCTCTAGCCCATGATGTCACGTGCCCGCCCTCGTATCTCCTGACGAGGGTTCGAGCATGAGTGGCCCGTGTTTAGGCTGACGCCACACTGGCATCTTTGTTCTAATTCCCATTTACTATTTAGGGGTCTGTAGTACACCCCCAACATAGTTATCATCCCTTTCTTGTTCCTCAACTCCACACAAATATCCAAACGGTCCGTAATATCACCTCTGACCACTGCTGTGACATCCTCCCTAACCAATAATGTAACCCTCCCATCTCTTTTACCCTCACCCCCATCTCTCCTGAAGCAACTATTTCCTATGGAGGTGCTGGAAGTCTGGATGGTGGCAAATGTTGTGCCTTGATTCAAGAAGGGCTGCAGGGAAAAAGCTGGGAACTAAAGGCCATCAGTAGTTGGACAGTTAACAGAGAGTATTGTGAGGGATGGGTTATACAGGCATTTGGATGGGCAAGGGCTGACGAGGGACAGTCAGCATGGTTTTGTACGTGTTAGATCGTGTCTCACAAATCTGATTGATTTTTCTGAAGAAGTGACCAAATAGGTTATCTCCGGTTTGCTTCCAGTTGCTCGTGCTGGTGAGGGCAGGAACAGGGAGATAGAGGATCTGAATGTGTGGCTGAGGAGCTGGTGCAGGGAGCATGGCTTTAGATTCTTAGATGACTGGGATGTGTTTTGGGGTAAGGGTGAATTGTACAAAAGGGACGGGCACCATAACAGGCGGGGGCCCAGCATTCTGGCAGGCAGGTTTGTCACCGCTGCACGGGTGGGTTTAAACTAATTTGTGGGGGGGAGTAGACAAATTAGAAATACAACGATGGAGTTAAAGTGAAACAGAGTATCGGAAAAGTTATTAAAGACACCAGAATTAACGGGGCAGAAAGCTCACGAAGGTATAGGAGAGTATGGCCAAGTGAAATAGGAATCAATGTGAAAGGTGAAGGGAGTAATGGATTACAAGTATTATACGTAAGATATATGTGAAGAGAAAAAGATTAGTTAAAACAAATGTAGGTCCCTTGCAGTCAGAAACAGGTGAATTGATCATGGGGAACAAGGACATGGCTGACCAATTGAATAACTACTTTGGTTCTGTCTTCACTAAGGAAGATATAAATAATCTGCCGGAAATAGCAGGGGACCAGGGGTCAAATGAGTGAAATCCAGGTTAATCGGGAAGTGGTGCTAGGTAAATTAAAGGCTGATAAATCCCCAGGGCCAGATAGGCTGCATCCCAGAGTACTTAAGGAAGTAGCCCCAGAAATAGTGGATGCAATAGTGATAATATTTCAAAACTCTTTAGATTCTTGAGTGGTTCCTGAGGATTGGAGGGTAGCTAATGTAACCCCACTTTTTAAAAAAGGTAGGGAGAGAGAAAACGGGAAATTGCAGACCAGTTAGATAGATAAATAGATAGATAGATCCTTTCGGTCTGAATGAAATTATGTTGCCTGCAGTCATAAACAGAATCAATAATAACAAAACATACAATAAACACAAATTAAACATCCACCACAGTGAGTTCACCAAGCACATCCTCACTGTGATGGAGGCAAAGTCTTAGTCTAACATCGGTGGTGTGGAAACAACTAGAGACAGTTATTAAAGATGGAATAGCAGCATATTTGGACAGTGGTGAAATCATTGGACAAAGTCAGCATGGATTTATGAAAGGTAACTCATGTCTGACGAATCTTATAGAATGGTTTGAGGATGTAACTAGTAGAGTGGATAAGGGAGAACCAGTGGATGTGTTACATCTGGACTTTCAGAAGGCTTTCGACAAGGTCCCACATAAGAGATTAGTAAGCAAACATAAAGCACACAGTATTGGGAGGTCAGTATTGATGTGGATAGAGAACTGGCTGGCAGACAGGAAGCAAAGAGTAGGAGTAAACGGGTCCTTTTCAGAATGACAGGCAGTGATTAGTGGGGTACCGCAAGGCTCGGTGCTGGGACCCCAGCTATTTACAATATATATTAATGATTTGGATGAGGGAATTGAATGCAACATCTCCAAATTTGCGGATGACACAAAGCTGGGGGGGCAGTGTTAGCTGTGAGGAGGATGCTAGGAGACTGCAAGGTGAAACGGATAGGTTGGGTGAGTGGGCAAATGCATGGCAGATGCAGTATAATGTGGATAAATGTGAGGTTATCCACTTTGGTGGCAAAAACAGGAAAGTAGACTATTATCTAAATGGTGGCTGATTAGGAAAAGGGGAGATGCAACAAGACCTGGGTGTCATGGTACACCAGTCATGGAAAACATTAGTTACAAAATTCTTAAAGGGTTGGACAGGGTAGATGCAGGAAGATTATTCCCGATGTTGGGGAAGTCCAGAACTAGGGGATACAGTTTAAGGGTAAGAGGGAAATCTTTTAGGACTGAGACGAGAAAATCATTTTTTACACAGAGAATGGTGAATCTATGGAATTCTCTGCCACAGAAGGTAGTTGAGGCCAGTTCATTGGCTATATTTAAGAGGGAGTTAGATGTGGCCCTTGTGGCTAAAGGTATGGAGTGAAGGCAGGGATGGGATACTGATGTGGATGATCAGCCATGATCATATCGAATGACGCTGCAGGCTCGAAGGGCCGAAAAGTCTACTCCTGCACCTATTTTCTATGTTTCTATGTTTCTATACATGAATGCACAAAATATAAGAAATAAAGTGGATGAACTTGAGGCTCAGTTAGAAATTGCAAGCATGATGCTGTGGAAATTACAGAGACATGGCTGCAAGAGGACCAGGGTCTGGAACTGAATATTCAGGGGTATATACTGTAAGTACGTCCTAACAACAAGACAGACAGGTGGGTAGAGTAGCTCAGTTGGTAAGGAATGAAATTCAGTCCCTTGCGAGGGCGAATATAGAATCAGGAAATGTTGAGTCTGTATTGATAAAACTGAGGAATTTTAAGGGTAAAAAGACCCTCATGGGAGCTATCTACAGGCCCCCAAACAGTGGCCTGGATATAGGGTGCAAGTTGCATCGAGTTAAAATTGGTATATTGCAAATGGAATGCTACAGTGGTTACGGGAGATTTCAACATGCAGGTAGACTGAGAAAAGCAGGTTGTTGAAGGACTCCAAGAAAGGGAGTTTGTGGAGTGCCTCCGAGATTGATTCTTAGAGCAGCTTGTACTGGAGCCTACCAGGGAGAAGGCAATTCTGGATTTAATGTTGTGTAGGTACAGCAGGCAGTGAGGAAAGCTAATGGCATGTCGGGGAAGGTGTGACCTGTACATAAAGGACGGGTTGCACTTGAACTCAAGGGGAACCAATATCCTGGCGGGGAGATTTGCAAAGGCTACTGGAGAGACTTTAAACAAGAACGGTTGGGGGGGAGAGACTCAAATAGAGAAAGCTAGTAGACATAAGAGATTAGTATGCAAACATAAAGCACACGGTATTGGGAGTTCAATATTGAAGTGGATAGAGAATTGGCTGGCAGACAGGAAGCAAAGAGTAGGAGTAAATGGGTCCTTTTCAGAATGGCAGGCAGTGATTATTGGGGTACCGCAATGCTCGGTGCTGGGACCCCAGCTATTTACAATATATATTAATGATTTGGATGAGGGAATTGAATGCAACATCTCCAAGTTTGCGGATGACACAAAGCTGGGGGGGCAGTGTTAGCTGTGAGGAGGATACTAGGAGACTGCAAGGTGAAACGGATAGGTTGGGTGAGTGGGCAAATGCATGGCAGATGCAGTATAATGTGGATAAATGTGAGGTTATCCACTTTGGTGGCAAAAACAGGAAAGTAGACTATTATCTGAATGGTGGCTGACTAGGAAAAGGGGAGATGCAACAAGACCTGGGTGTCATGGTACACCAGTCATGGAAAACATTAGTTACAAAATTCTTAAGGGTTTGGACAGGCTAGATGCAAGAAGATTATTCCCGATGTTGGGGAAGTCCAGAACTAGGGGATACAGTTTAAGGGTAAGAGGGAAGTATTTTAGGACCGAGATGAGAAAATCATTTTTTACACAGAGAATGGTGAATCTATGGAATTCACTGCCACAGAAGGTAGTTGAGGCCAGTTCATTGGCTATATTTATGAGGAAGTTAGATGTGGCCCCTGTGGCTAAAGGTATGGAGTGAAGGCAGGAATGGGATACTGATGTGGATGATCAGCCATGATCATATCGAATGACGGTGCAGGCTCGAAGGGCCGAACAGTCTACTCCTGCACCTATTTTCTATGTTTCTATGTTTCTATGAAAGTAGGCATGCAGGTGCAGCAGGCAGTGAGGCCAGTTCATTGGCTATAGTTAAGAGGGAGTTAGATGTGGCCCTTGTGGATAAGGGGATCAGGGGGTATGGAGAGAAGGCAGGTACGGGATACTGAGTTGGATGATCGGCCATGATCATCTTGAATGGCGGTGCAAGCTCGAAGGGCCGAATGGTCTACTCCTGCACCTATTTTCTATGTTTCTATGTTTCTATACATGAATGCACAAAATATAAGAAATAAAGTGGATGAACTTGAGGCTCAGTCAGAAATTGCAAGTATGATGTTGTGGGAATTACAGAGACATGGCTGCAAGAGGACCAGGGCTGGGAACTGAATATTCAGGGGTATATACTGTAAGTACGTCCTATCAACAAGACAGACAGGTGGGTAGAGTAGCTCTGTTGGTAAGGAATGAAATTCAGTCCCTTGCGAGGGGGAATATAGAATCAGGAAATGTTGAGTCTGTATTGATAGAACTGAGGAATTTTAAGGGTAAAAAGACCCTCATGGGAGTTATCTACAGGCCCCCAAACAGTGGCCTGGATAAAGGGTGCTAGTTGCATCGAGTTAAAATTGGTATATTGCAAATGGAATGCTACAGTGGTTACGAGCGATTTCAACATGCAGGTAGACTGAGAAAAGCAGGTTGTTGAAGGACTCCAAGAAAGGGAGTTTGTGGAGTGCCTCCGAGATTGATTCTTAGAGCAGCTTGTACTGGAGCCTACCAGGGAGAAGGCAATTCTGGATTTAATGTTGTGTAGGTACAGCAGGCAGTGAGGAAAGCTAATGGCATGTCGGGGAAGGTGTGACCTGTACAAAAAGGACGGGTTGCATTTAAACCCAAGGGGAACCAATATCCTGGCGGGGAGATTTGCAAAGGCTACTGGGGAGACTTTAAACAAGAACGGTTGGGGGGGAGGGACTCAAATAGAGAAAGCTAGTAGACAGTGTGTGAGGCAGGAGTCAGCGAAGGGAAGCACTCAGACCCAACATGTAGGGGAGAAAGAAGAAAAAGATAATAAACAGAGAATAAGAGGTGGTGGGTTTCTTAAATATTTTAATGCTAGGAGCATTGTAAGGTGGATGAGCTGAGAGCCTGGATTAACACCTGGAAGTATGATGTTGTGGTGATTAGTGAAACATGGTTGCAGGATGGCTGTGATTGGAAACTAAATATTCCAGGATTTCGTTGCTTCAGGTGTGATAGAATTGGAGGTGCAAGAGATGGAGGTGTTGGATTGCTTGTCAGGGAAGATATTACAGTAGTGCTTTGGCAGGATAGATTAGAGGACTCATCTAGGGAGGCTATTTGGGTGGAACTGAGAAATGGGAAAGGTGTAGCAACACTTATAGGGGTGTATTATAGACCGCCTAATGGGAAGTGAGAATTGGAAGAGCAAATATGTAAGGAGATAGCAGATATTAGTAGTAAGCACAAGGTAGTGATTGTGGAAGATTTCGATTTTCCACACATAGACTGGGAAACACATTCTGTAAAAGGGCTGGATGGTTTGGAGTTTGTAAAATGTGTGCAGGATAGTTTTTTTGCAGCAATACATAGAGGAAAAAGAGAGAGATCTACAATAATTATTGGCAGCATGGAGTAAATGAGGCGCTTGAGGAGTATAAAGAATGTAAAAGGAATCTTAAGAAAGAAATTAGAAAAGCTAAAATATATGAGGTTGCTTTGGCAAGTAAGGTGAAAGTAAATCCAAAGGGTTTCTACAGCTTTATTAATAGCAAAAAGATAACGAGGGATAAAATTGGTCTATTAGAGAGTCAGAGTGGACAGCTACCTGCAGAGCCATAAGAGATGGGGGAGATATTGAACATTGACACCACCTCCAGTTTCAATTCCATTTGGAATATTTTGGAGGACCAAGAAACCAAGGACCAAGCACAATTTATTTTCTTTGATATTCACCAAGGAGAAGGATATTGAATTATATGAGGTAAGGGAAAGAAGTAGAGTAGCTATGGAAACTATGAGGATCAAAGAAGAGGAAGTACTGATACTTTTGAAAAATATAAAAGTGGATAAGTCTCCAGGTCAATGATCTCCTGGGGCTACGACAGAAATATTTCAAATGTCTTTAGAAACGGGAATGGTGCCGGAGGATTGACGTACTGCACATGTTGTTCCATTGTTTAAAAAGGGTTCTAAGAGTAAACCTAGCAATTATAGACCTGTTAGTTTGACGTCAGTGGTGGGCAAATTAATGGAAAGGATACTTAGAGATAATATATATAATCATGTGGATAAACAGGGTCTGATTAGGAACAGTCAACATGGATCTGATGCCTGGAAGGTCATATTTGACTAATCTTCTTGAATTTTTGAAGAGGTTACTAGGGAAATTGATGAGGATAAAGCAGTGGATGTTGTCTATATGGACTTCAGTAAGGCATTTGTCAAGGTTCCACATGGATGGTTGGTTAAGAAGGTTCAATTGTTGGGTATTAATAGTGGAGTAGCAAGATGGATTCAACAGTGGCTGAGTCGCCGGAGTCAATGGTGAGAAGCAGGTCATTATGTATCTTCAACAAGGCAGACTGTCTACTGTGGTGGGCCCTGAAACATGATTGGAAAGTTTCCAGGATGGTATTTTGGTGAAGGTAAGGCATAAGTTGACTTAAAATTACCTTTTCATGGACCTTGGAAATGAAAGGAAGTTTGGAAATAGGTCTGTAGTTGCTAGGCAAGCAAGGTGGGGTCTAGGTTTGTTTTTTTCAGGAGGGGCTGGACCACCGCATGCTTGAAGCAGGTAGGAACAGTGTCAGTGGCCAGAGAACTGTTGATGATGGCGAGGGTGCTGGGACCGACTAATGCAGTGACATCGTTCAGAAGGGCAGAGGGGACAGTGTCGAGGGGGCAGGTGGCAGGTCTCATGGTGGTGACCAGCTTTATAAGGGAGGGTAGAGTAACGGGTTGGAAACAGCCTAATTGTGAAGAACAGACCAATAAGACAGCTAGGTCATGGATGAGAGGGTAAATATTCGATCTGATGTTCTTAACTTTGCTGGTGAAAAATTTAGTAAATTCTTTGCTACGTTTAACAGATGTGGGGGGCAAGTCTTTTACACAGAGTGGTGGGGGCATGGAACGTGCTGCCAGAAGTGGTGGTGGAGGCTGATACGATAGTGGATATTACGTTTTTTGGTGAGGAATGTTTGTATGCAGGAAATGTAGGGATATGGATCACGTGCAGGCAGAGGTTTAAATTGGCATCATGTTCGGCACAGACTTTGTGGGGCGATGGGCCTGTTCCTGTAATGTCCTGTTTAGTTTGGAGATACAATGCGGAAACAAGGCCCTTCAGCCCACCCAGTCCGCACTGACCAGTGATCCCCGCACACTAGCACTAAACTACACACTATACTACACACCAGGGACAATTTACAATCATACCAAGCCAATTAACCAACAAACCTTTACGTCTTTGGAGTGTGGGAGGAAACCGAAGCACCCAGAGAAAACCCACGCAGGTCACGGGGAGAACGTACAAACTACGTACAGACAAGACCCATAGTCAGGATCAAACCCGGGTCCCTGGCGCTGTAAGCCAGCAACTCTGTCGCTGCACCACCGTGCTGCCTTTTTCTATGTTCCATGCTCCCCACCACTGATACCTGAGCTTGCAGACCCCGCTGGGTCACGAGTTAAACCTGGACCAGAGTCTCCACTCCCTGCTCCCTGAGGTTCCAGAGTTGTGTCCAACGGTGGATCTGGAAGAAGAGAGAGGAGGGGGGACAGGGAGGGTTAATGAGTAAAAAGACATTGAACAGCTGATCGGGAGGGAAGTCGGCTGCAGAGATCAAGAGTCACCAGTCCGTGCTGACAGCAACACACACCAAATTTTACTTTGGAGTCACGTGAGTGACTACGTGAAGGTCGTCACCACGCATGCGCGTCATTACGTCTGATGCATTGCGCAATGACTGACTGGTGGGCGCGTTGCTCCTTTAAGCGGTAAGTTTTAAAACGCTCAGGTAACTGTTGATAACTTATCTGAGGTCGTTGCTCCTGGTTCGGGGTTTTTTTTGCTTACCTTTCAGCATCGGACTTCAGGAGAACATGTCCAAGGTAAAGAGGTGGGCCGCGACGAAACCGGCTACAGAAGACCGTGGGCCTGCGGGCAGCAGGCGGCCGCCAAATTCGCCTTTAGGGTCGCTGGCAGAGGAGCCTGCGGTTACAGACTTGGTGCTGCCAGAAAGCGCCTTGGCTACTCCGCAGAGGAGGAAAGCCACCAGAAAGTCTGTGAGGGGCCTGGACTTAGATGAGTCGGGCCAGGAGGTGGAAATTTCTCCTCCTTCTATGGGCAGCGTTGTTGGCAGGCTGACCCACATGGAGAACCTAGTGGAGAGGTTACTCCAGAAAGATATGCTACAAAGGAGGGAGCAATCGGAGCTTGGGGATTACAGAGAACCCGAGGCAGCGGCACCTGTGTCAGGGCTGCAGAATATCTCCCTCTCTGATGAGGAGAGCGTACGAGGCCAGTGTTATACTGACCCAGAGTACGGAGGCACAGCTGGGCAGCATGCTTCATGGCATGAGGGGCAAACATCGGATGTATCCCCTATGGCATCCAGATTTGCTATCCCTGCCCTAACAGGGGAGCCATTGGGAGAAGAGCTTGCCATGAGCATAAATTATCTGGCCTCCCATCAACTCCAAGACCAAACTATGGGGGAAACTACTGCCAAGTATAATACTCCACTGAACTGTGCCTCACTAAGTGGCCCGGTTGTAAACCAATCTATCTGGGGACACATTGGAGCCCAAGAGGTTAAAATTCAAAACATTCTCAGGCTACTTGCCTCAGGCATCACGGCCTTTGCCAGGTCAGTGCCCCTCTCTGATACCCAGCCGGACGCGATGGCATTAATGTGCAATGCACATTTTGAAATCAATTGCCTCAGGAAGAATGCCATCCCTCCTGCTCTAAACCCAAAATTTGCTGAGCTTTGCAAGCCGGGGAATGTCCAACTACCAAACCTCCTGTTCGGAGAAGACTTGCCTAAACAGGTAAAGGAGCTGGATGAGGAGGCTTAAACCGTCAGCCTTATTAAGGCACCTCCCAAGGTATCATCTCTCCTGCTACAGTAACCCTACCCTCCTCTCCACACCAGATGGTTCGCCGGATATGGTGGACGTGGTTCTGAGCAACAAGCACAGAAACCTTTTTTAGGGCAGGGCCCAAGCAGAGCCATGTTCAAGATGCGGGGATGGCGTCCTCCAACAGCCCTACCCCCAGACCACGGGGGCAGAAGCTGAGACCATACCGCCCGTAACCACTAAGGTAAGTGAGCCTGCGATGGATCAGTTACAAATTGGGGGGAGATTACAAGTTTTCTTACATGAATGACATTGGATAATATCTGACCCGTTTATACTGCACAGTATACAAGGTTTCTAAATTGAGTTCATTTCTGACTTGGCTCCACCCACTCAGCATCCACCTAGCCGCACTTTTGTGTCACGTTTTCACAACAGGAGTGTATGAGTGCACAAGGAGAAATTGAGTCTTTGCTCAAGAAAGGGGTAATTGAGAGGTTGTGTCGTGAGCCTCACTAGTTTGTGTCCAACATAATTACTACGCAAAAGAAGGATGGAGGATGTCGAATTATCCTTGATTTAACTTAGCTTAACACCTTTGTGCAGTATAAACACTTCAAAATGGAAACTTTTGTCACTGCCAAACAACTGCTTTCCAAGGGATGCTACATGGCAAGCATTGACCTCAAAGATGCTTACTATTCAGTGGCCATTCATGAAGATCACAGGAGATGTTTGAAGTTTAACTGGATGGAGCAGTTGTGGCAGTTTAACGCATTGCCTAATGGTTAACCTCAGCCCCCAGACTAGTCACTAAATTGCTAAAACCAGTCCTGGGGCTACTCAGGGCACAGAATCATACGGTCATGGCATATTTGGACAACATCTTAGTCATTGGCAGGACTTTGGAATTAGCTGAATTATCTGTGTCAGCTACAAAACTCATTTTTGAGAAACTGGGGTTCTTAATCCATCCAGTTAAGTCTAAATTGGTACCATCTACGATAATTGACTATTTGGGATTCACCATTAACTCAGAACACATGTCAGTGACTCTGCCTCGGGGCAAGCAATTCGAGTTAATTGAAGCCTGCAGGAAACTCATTGTTAACCTTCTATTAGACATGTGGCTAGTATAATTGGAAAATTAGTAGCTGCTTTCCCAGCTGCTCAGTTCGGGCCTTTGCACTACCAAAACTTACAGCGTGCAAATGAACTCAAGCTGCATAGAGGTCGCTTCGATAGACCCATGCAATTACCAACTGAAGCCCTGGCTGAGTTACAATGGTGGGTTACCAATATTCAGTATTGTTCTAGTACTATTTTAGTAGATACACCATCAGTTATCCTGCAGACTGATGCCATTGCGCTAGGTTGGGGTGCTACTGACACCGTCTCGAGCTGTGGTGGCAGATGGGATCTGCAGGAGTCATCGATGCTTCAGTCACACGGTATTAACTACTTAGAGTTGTTGGGAGCACTCTATGGGTTAAAGGCTTTTTGTACCAACATGCATCATGTGCATCATGTCCAACTTCAGATTGAAAGCACTACAGCAGTAGCGTACATTAATCACAGGGGTGGAAGTAAGACTCTAACCTGTGATAAATTGTCTAATCTCATCTGGCGCTGGTGTAATGCGAGAAACATCTGGGTTTCAGCTATCTACTTACCAGGTAGATATAACACGGTGGCAGACACCAGGTCACGAGAGTTTAATGACAACAAAGAATGGATGTTGAATCACAAAGTGTTTAATGACATTGTCGTTCGTTATGGTGTACCGAACATTGATCTGTTTGCATCCAGGCTGAATCATCAGTTACCAATTTACGTGTCATGGGAGCCAGACCCAGGGGCAGTAGCAGTAGCTGCATTCTCGCTACACTGGGGTGGGAAATTTTTGTATGTTTTTCCCCCATTCTGCCTCATTAGTCGATGTTTGGCCAAAATCAAGCAAGACTCCGCCTCTGGCATATTGGTAGTACCATACTGGCCTACTCAGCATTGGTTCCCACTGGTTCTAGCTTTAATTACACAGCCTTTTATGGCAGTGCCCAAGAGCAGAAATCTGCTGGTACACCAGGGGAAAGCCACCCTCTTCATGACCGTATAAATTTATTGGTTTGCAGATTCTGAGGAGACCGTTCCTGGGGCTCGGGCTTTCACATCGTACGATAGATATCATCACTGCGGCCTGGAGGAAGAGCACCCAGAAACAGTACATCACTCACATAAGGAAATGGGAGATGTACTGTTTCCGCTCTAATATTTCATATGACACGGCTTCTATCACGGATGTTTTGGAGTTTCTTTCGTCACTTTTCTATGATCACAAGCTCAGTTACAGTGCCATTAACAGTGCCAGGAGCGCTTTGTCATCTTATTTATGGCTGGGGTCAGGGAACCACATGGTAGGATCTCACCCTTTAATAACTAAGATTATGAAGGGCATTTTTAACTCCACTCCCCCTAGGCCCAGGTATTCACATATATGGGATGTGAGCGTGGTTCTCACACTGCTCCGTCTGTGGGCACCAGCTTCATCTCTGTCTCTGCACCATCTTATACTGAAAGTAGTCATGCTCATGGCACTGGCCTCAGCACAACGGGTCCAGACATTGCATAAACTCAGACTGGACAGTATGGGTACATCATGTAATAACATCACCTTTTTTGTTCATGATCTCATTAAGCAGAGTAGGCCAGGGATATTGTAAAGTAAAAAGTAAAGTAAAGTAGCCTTTATTGTCATTCAGACCTTGCGGTCTGAACGAAATTTTGTTGCCTTGCAGTCCTGCATATAGTAAAAAAAATGGCAAAAACACACAAAAAACACAAATTAACATCCACCACAGTGAGTTGAATACTCCTCACTGTGATGGAAGGCAAAAGTCTTAGGTCTTTGTCTCTTCCCTTCTTATTCTCCCTCTGCGCCGAGGCGATCCAGGCTTCGGATGTTGTGACCCCGCCGGGCGATGGTAAGTAATGTCAGTCCCGCGGCTGAATGACTCAAATTGGGGCTCAAATTCAGTTTTATGGCATGCCCCTCAGATCCACGATTGTGTGTGGTGTCACACATACTTCAATACATAAAGGTCACTAAGAGCCTGAGAGGACCGGAACTCTCCTTCTTTGTTAGTTATACCAAACCTCATAAAAAGTCTACGGTGCAGACCATCTCTAGATGGATTAAACAGGTTCTGGCGTGTGCAGGATTGGACACCGACACGTTTAAACCTCATTTCCACCAGGGCTGCATCGACATCAGCAGCAAGGGATATGGACGTCCCTCTCGACCACATTCTAGCGGCTGCGGGATGGTCTACTGAGCGGACGTACCAAAGGTTTTATAACAAGCCTATCGCCAGACCGGGGATTTTTGCTGTTTCTGTTTTAAGTTCTGTTTCACAGTTTCCCCCTGGGTGAGAGGGGTCACTGTTATTTTTCTTTTGTTATTAAAGCATCAGTAATCCTTATTTTTCATCAGTATCCTTTTTTTACCTGACCCTTGACCAAGCACAAGTTCCCTCCCTTATCCTTGAATGGTCCAACCTAATCCCTGCTTATCCTTGTTTTTAAAATGTAGGTACAAAATATAGGATTCCCTTTAATCTGATTTGCCAGTCAATTTGTGGCCCCTTTTGTCCCTTCTAATTGCTTGCTTGAGTTCTTTGCTCCTTGAATTATATTCCTTTAAATCATTCCTTTAATTCCATCTTAAACTTGCATACATTTGTTCTCTCCTTTAGACCCAATTTACCTCTTCAGTCATACGAAGTTCTCTTACTTTGCAATCCTTATCCCTCCTGCTTACTGGAACATGGAACAGTCCTGAACTTTAATCAAATGTCCTTTAAATGACTGCCACATGTCAATGTGGACTTACTAACAACTGTTTCCAATATTCCCTCCTGAGCTCCCGTCTAATAACAACATAATGTGCAATTCCAATTTAGTACCTTATAGCAAAGTCCAAATTTATCCCGATACAAAACAAAATAAAACATACGGAGTCATGATCACTTCCTCAAAATGCTCTTCCACCGCAAAACCAGTCACCTGGCCTGATTCGTTTCCCAACACATGGATAAGTATGTTTAAGAATGAACTGCAGATGCTGGAAAATCGAAAGTAGATAAAAATGCGACAGAAACTCAGCGTGTGAGGCAGCATCTATGGAGCAAAGGAAATAGGCAATGTTTCGGGTCATAACCCTTCTTCAGACTGATGTAAGGGTGTGGGGGGGGGGGGGGGGGGGGGGGGGGAAGAAAGGAAGAGGTGGAGCCAGAGGGTTGAGGGAGAGCTGGGAAAGGGAGGGGAAAGTAAGGACTACCTGAAATTAGAGAAGTCAATGTTCATACCGCTGGGGTGAAAACTGCCCGAGCGAAATATGAGGTTCTGCTCCCCCAATTTACGGCGGTCCATGGAGGAGGCCCAGGACAGAAAGGTCGGATTCGGAATGGAGGGGGAGTTGAAGTGCTGAGCCACCGGGAGATCAGATTGGTTATTGTGAACCGAGCGGAGGTGTTCGGCGAAGCGATCGCCAAATCATGGATAAGTATGTTCCCTTCTCGGGCTGGACTATCCATGTACTGTTTCAAGAAATCATTGTGGATCTAACTCACAAATTCTGCCCTATCTAAACTATTGGTACTCAGTAAATCCCAATCCATATGGGGAAGTTAAAGTCATCTACTGAGATAACCCTGTGAGTTTGGCATCTTTCCGTCTACATATTTGTTCTACTATGTCCTGCTGGCTATTGAGGGACCTACAGTACAATCCCATTTGGAATGCTTGTATCTTTCTTAGTTTTGAGCTCTACCCCACAGCATGTTTTCTCTAAGTGAGGCAGTGACCTTCTCCCTGATTTGTAGAGTAACTGCTTCTTTGTCACATCTTTATCACATCTGAAACATCAAAACCCTGGAACCTATATAACCATATATAACCATATAACAATTTCAGCACGGAAACAGGCCATCTCGACCCTTCTAGTCCGTGCCGAACACGTATTCTCCCCTAGTCCCATATACCTGCGCTCAGACCATAACCCTCCATTCCTTTCCCGTCCATATAACTATCCAATTTATTTTTAAATTATAAAAACGTACCTGCCTCCACCACCTTCGCTGGAAGCTCATTCCACACAGCCACCACTCTATAGGCTGCAGTCATGTCCTTCTCACAACCACATTTTCGGCAATGGCCACAATATCACAGCTCCAAGCACCAAATTAAGATCTACACTACGTTCATCTGGTTTGTCGAAACCAGAAACTATAGATGCTGATTTACAGAAAAACGAGACAAATAGCTGGAGCAACTCAGCAAGACAGGCAGAGTCTCTTGAGAACATGGATAGGAAACATTTCAGGTTGGGACCCTATCCATGTTCTCCAGAAATGCAGCCTTATGTACCGAGTTACTTTAGCATTTTGTGTCATTTTGTTCTTCATTTGTCCCTTCTTTGATGCTTGCTGGTTATAACCTCTGCCTTACCTAGTCCTTCTACATGCTGACATACTACTCTGGTGCCAGCCCCACTGCTTCTCTCACTTAAACCCTCCTGAGTAGCACGTGGATATTGAGTACAAGGATATAGGTCCCCTCCAGTTCAGATGCAACCTGTCCCTCTCGCAAAGGTGACGTATGCGCTAAAGAGTTCCCAATGGTCTAATAATCTGCCATCCTGACATCTGCCCCCTGAGCCACGCATTCATCTGTCCTATCTGTCCGTTCCTACCCTCACTGACATGTGGCACGGGAGTAATCTGGTGAGTAGGTCCTGCTTTTTAATCTTTTGCCTAACTTCCTATATTCATTCTACAGGACCTCATCCCTTTTCCTGCCCATGTCATTTGAGGAAAACATTCATTGCTTCCAGCTGCTTATCCTCCCCCTTTAGAATGTTCTGCACCCACTTAAAGACATCCAGGATCCTGGCACCTGGGAGGCAACACACCATTCTGGAGTCTTGTTTGCTGCCATTGTTGATAGTGGTTCGACATTTCAAGAGCATGTGGATGATTTACCAAAATTGTTCATTCCTCCGTAAAAATAGCAGACCAATTAATGATAGAATTTTGTACTGTCTTTGCAAAGGAGGAAACTAATGATCTCCGAGAAATGTTGATGAATACAGGGTTCACGTAAAGGGTAGGAACCAAATAAAAGCCGTACTTTGGGGAATTAGGGGTATTGTAGGGATAGAAGACTGATTAATTGCCTGGGCCCGGTATCTGCTTCCCAAATTAATTTAGGAAGTGATCCTTAAAAGAGCAAATGTGTTAATTTCAGGAACAGTTCCCATTGGCCAGAAGGTAGCAATTGTAACACCAATATTTTTTTTAAACTCAGTCATGGGAAAATAGAGAATCAGAGACGTGTTTGGCTGACATCATTGGTGAGCACAGTGCAAGAGTCATTAGGTTTAGGTTTATTATTTTCATGTGTACAGAGTTACAGCAAAAAGTTTTTATCTGCACTTTATCCAGTCAAAACAGATAATACTATACACAAATACAATCAAACTAAATACAGGTATCACAGGAGCAGCGGAAAGAAAATAGTTTCTCTTCAGATAATACTGGACATGAATACAATCAAGCTAAGTGGCAGATGTGGCGATGCTGCCCAAGTAACTGCGGCTCGCCTGCAGTCCGTCCGTCTGTCTTTCCTTTTTTTTGTTTTAATTTTGTCTTGTTAGATGTATGTTTTACTCCATTTTTAGTTGTGGGGAATGGGGGAAACTTTTTTTAAAATCTCCCTTCAACGGGGATGCGACCCTTTCCTTGTTGTATCTCTGTCTCCATCTGCGCTGAGGCCTAATATCATGGAGCTGGCAACTCCAACTGGAATCGACCTTGGGGGCTCCTGTGGCAGAGCCTATGGACTCTGGCTGAGTTAGGGGGCTGTGATGGCGCTGTGGCTACAACCCGACTTCGGAGCTTCAGTGGCAAGCCCTGTGGACGGTAACATCGGGAGCTCGCAGGTCCCTGGTTGGTGACCGATTTTCGAGTGCTCCCGCAATAGCAGCTTCGTCCGAAAGTCCAAAGTCCGCAATGAATTAGGCTGGAGAATTGGTACAGCTTAGGCTGTATAGGCTGGAGAATTGGTACAGTGGTCTGATAGCAGAGGGGAAGTAGCTATTCCTGAGTCTGGTGGTATGTGTTTTGAATTGTAAAATATACAATAATGGAACACTTGGAGAAGAGTGACAGAACTGGATAAAGTAATCAGAAACAGGAAACTATGTTTGGCAAGCATGCTGGATCTTTTTGAAGATATAACAAGATGTAACCAGCAGAATGGGGGAGAAATAGTGGATATGGTCCACGTTCAGACAGTTATTGATAACATCCCATCTAAGAGGTTATGGCGGGTGTGGTCAGTGCTTTTTCTTTCTTCCGTAAATCTTCTGTTGTCTAGTAATGTAGAGACGGCAGTTAGGGGAGGAGGTGAGGCAGGATGTGGGAAATCAGGGAGACTTACAATGTCCCTGAGGACTACACCTGGGTGAGGTGAGCCCAGCTGCAGGACCTTACTCTGGAGCAGCAGCTGGATGACCTAGGGATCTGGGAGAACAGAGAAGGTCATAGATAGCACAGTTACAGTTGGGTGGTCATGCCGAGAGTATGGGCAGAATGTAGACGGATGATCACCAGGAAAGGGAGCAGGCAGAGAGTGCAGTAATCCCCTGTGGCCATTCCCCTTGACAACAGGTATGCCCTTTTGGATACTATTTAGTAGGGGGATGTCTGGTCAGGGGAGAGCAGCAGCAGTCAGGTCTGTAACATTGGGCATGGGTCTGAGTCACAGCATGGAAGGGTGAAGAGAAAGGGCAATAGAAAGGAAGTACATTAGCTTGGAGGATGTGGAATCGATATGGGTAGAGCTGCGAAACACTAAGGGGCAGAAAATGCTAGTGGGAGTGGTGTACCGGCCACCTAACAGTAGTAGTGGAGTTGGGGATGGCATCAAACAGGAAATTAGAAACACGTGCAACAAAGGTAAAACCATTATAATGGGTGACTTCAATTTACATATAGATTGGGTGAATCAAATTGGCAGGGGTGCTGAGGAAGAGAATTTCTTGGAATGTATGCGGGATAGTTTTCTAAACCAACATGTAGAAGAACCAACGAGAGAGCAGGCTATTCTGGGTATTGAGTAATGAGGAAGGGTTAGTAAGAATTCTTGTTGTGCGTGGCCCCTTGGGAAAGAGTGACCATAATATGGTTGAGTTCTTCATTAGGATGGAGAGTGACATTGTTAATTCAGAAACAAGAGTCCTGAACTTAAAGAAAGGTGACTTTGAGGGTTTGAGACGTGAATTGGCCAAGATAGACTGGCCAATGATTCTTAAAGGGTTGACGGTGGATATGCAATGGATGGCATTTAAAAACTGCATGGATGAACTACAACAAATGTTCATCCCAGTTTGGCAAAAGAATAAATCAGGGAAGGTAGTGCATCCGTGGATAACAAGGGAAATCAGGGATAGTATCAAAACAAAAGAGGAAGCCTACAAATTAGCTAGAACAGCCTACCAGAGGACTGGGAGAAATTCAGAGTCCAGCAGCGGAGGACAAAAGGCTTAATTAGGAAAGGGAAAATAGATTATGAAAGAAAACTGGCAGGGAACATAAATACTGACTGCAAAAGTTTTTATAGATATGTCAAGAGGTAAAGATTAGTTAAAACAAATGTAGGTCCCTTGCAATCAGAAACAGGCGAATTGATCATGATGAACAAGGACATGGCAGACCAATTGAATAATTATTTTGGTTCTGTTTCACTAAGGAAGACATAAATAATTTGCCGGAAATAGCAAGGGACCGGGGGTTAAATGAGATGGAGGAACTGAGTGAAATCCAGGTTAGCCGGGAAGTGGTGTTAGGTAAATCGAATGGATTAAAGGCCAATAAATCCCCAGGGCCGGATAAGTTGCTTCCCAGAGTACTTAAGGAAGTAGCCGCAGAAATAGTGGATGCATTAGTGATAATTTTTTTAAACTCTTTAGATTCTGGAGTAGTTCCTGAGGACTGGAGGGTAGCTAATGTAACCCCGCTTTTAAAAAAGGGAGGGAGAGAGAAAACGGGGAATTACAGACCATTAGTCTAACATCGGTGGTGGGGAAAATTCTGGAGTCAGTTATTAAAGATGGGATAGCATCACATTTGGAAAGTGGTGAGTTCATTGGACAAAGTCAGCATGGATTTATGAAAGGTAAATCATGTCTGACGAATCTTATAGAATTTTCGAGGATGTAACTAGTAGAGTGGATAAGGGAGAACCAGTGGATGTGTTATATCTGGACTTTCAGAAGGCTTTCGACAAGGTCCCACATAAGAGATTAGCATACAAACTTAAAGCACATGGTATTGGGGGTTCAGTATTGATGTGGATAGAGAACTGGCTGGCAGACAGGAAGCAAAGAGTAGGAGTAAACGGGTCCTTTTCACAATGGCAGGCAGTGACTAGTGGGGTACCGCAAGGCTCAGTGCTGGGACCCCAGCTATTTACAATATATATTAATGATCTGGATGAGGGAATTGAATGCAACATCTCCAAGTTTGCGGATGACACGAAGCTGGGGGGCAGTGTTAGCTGTGAGGAGGATGCTAGGAGGCTGCAAGGTGACTTGGATAGGTTGGGTGAGTGGGCAAAGGCATGGCAGATGCAGTATAATGTGGATAAATGTGAGGTTATCCACTTTGGTGGCAAAAACAGGAAAGTAGACTATTATCTGAATGGTGGCCGGTTAGGAAAAGGGGAGATGCAACGAGACCTGGGTGTCATGGTACACCAGTCATTGAAAGTAGGAATGCAGGTGCAGCAGGCAGTGAAGAAAGCAAATGGTATGTTAGCATTCATAGCAAAAGGATTTGAGTATAAGAGCAGGGAGGTTCTACTGCAGTTGTACAGGGTCTTGGTGAGCCACACCTGGAGTATTGCATACAGTTTTGGTCTCCTAATCTGAGGAAAGACATTCTTGCCATAGAGGGAGTACAGAGAAGGTTCACCAGACTGATTCCTGGGATGGCAGGACTTTCATATGAGGAAAGACTGGATAGACTCGGCTTGTACACGTTGAAATTCAGAAGACTGAGGGGGGCTCTTATAGAAACTTACAAAATTCTTAAGGGGTTGGACAGGCTAGATGCAGGAAGATTATTCCCGATGTTGGGGAAGTCCAGAACTAGGGGTCACAGTTTAAGGATAAGAGGGAAGACTTTTAGGACCGAGATGAGGAAATCATTTTTTACACAGAGAGTGGTGAATCTGTGGAATTCTCTGCCACAGAAGGTAGTTGAGGCCAGTTCATTGGCTATATTTAAGAGGGAGTTAGATGTGGCCCTTGTGGCTAAAGGGATCAGGGGGTATGGAGAGAAGGCAGGGATGGGATACTGAGTTGGATGATCAGCCATGATCATATCAAATGGCGGTGCAGGCTCGAAGGGCCGAATGGCCTACTCCTGCACCTATTTTCTATGTTTCTATGAAGACAGGCAGAGCCAAGGTGATAGGGGACTTGAATGGAAAACCAAGGGACTGCATGGGCAGGTTTATGAAAAAAGACACAAAGTGCTGCAGTAACTCAATGTGTTAGGCAGCATGTTTCAGTTTGGGATCCTTCATCAGACTTTTCAAACTTCAGGATCTTTCTTCAAATTAAATATTTTAAATGGCCCCTGCAATCAGTGTTCCTGACCGGAAATGTCACTTATTGAAGTTCTCCAGAGATGCTGCCTGACCTGCTGTGTTACTTTATGCCCGTGTAGTACTGACTTCAGTTTTGGTCATCCAGCCACAGGAAGGATGTCATTAAGTCTAGGACTTTATTCATTGGAGCGTAGGAGGCTGGAGGTTGATCCTTCAGAGATGTAGAAAGTCAGAAAGGATTTAGGTTGACACAGCTGGTCGAGCTGCTACATCACAGTGCCAGAGACCTAGGTTTGATCCAGACCTAGGTTCGATCCTGACCTTGGGTGTTATCTGTGTGAAGTTTTCACGTTCTCCCTGTGACTGTGTGGGATTACTTTGGGTTCTCCGGTTTCCTCCCTCATCTCAACGATGTGCAGGTTTGCAGTTGAATTGGCCCTCTCTCTGCAAATTTCCCCAAGTGTACAGAGAGAGGATAAGAAAGTGGGATAAAACAGAACTCATGTGAATGAGTGATCAATGGTCAGCATAGTCTTGGTGGACTAAAGAGCCTGTTTTAATGCAGCATCACTAAACCAAATAGATACCGTGAATGCACAGTCTTTTACCCACAGCGGGGGAATCAAAAGCAAGGAGACATGTGTTTATGGTAACACAAACTTGAGGGAGGCTTGTTCACTCAAGGATGGTGGCGATATGGAATGAGCTACCAGAGGAGGTAGTTGAGGCAGGTGCTATCAACAACATTTAAACACACTTCGACAGGTAGATGGATAGGAAAGGTTGAGTAGGATATCAGACAAATGTGGCCAAATGTGAAGAACTTTGATCAGTATGGACAAGTTGGGCCGAAGGGCCTGTGGTCATGCTCTATGGCACTGGCTCTCTGGCAGACACTGGATGGCAAGACTGAGAAATGCAGAGACTTATTAATTAGGGCCACCTTCATTAGAGTTTAGGAGAATGAGGGTGATGTCATAGACTCTACTGAACACCAATAGAACTGGATGCAGGAAGGTGTTCCTGATGGTCAGGGACTCTCAGGCCAGAGGTCTAAGACTAAAGGTCAGGGGTCAGCCAGTTAAGAAGGGGGCTGACAGGAAATGTCTTCTCCCAGAGAATGGTGATTCTGTGAAATTCTCCACCACTGAAATATGTTGAATCCAAATCATTAAATATATGTAAGTGGTTGGATATTTCTGGGGGTTAAAGGGAACAAGGGCGGAGGAGAAAGCTGTAACTGGACACAGAGTGTGGGTGATCAGTCGTGACCATTCTGAATGGTTGAACAGGATTGATGGGCCAAATGGTCTGCTCCTGCTCCACATTCTGTTGCTGTGATACCCAGAAGCCCACCTGCCCTGGTCCAGTCTGTAAGTGTGGATGTTTGGACACAACAGCCTCCCCATTCACCTTCAACTCCAAGGGATCCTTTACTTGTGAATAGTCCAAGAAAATGAGTTGCTTATTTCTTTTGCCGAGCTCTGGCTGACAGGTAGTGATACAAAGGATAGAATAGAACGACATAATGAACTTTCTCAAGTGAAATTGTATTCTGACTCACCAATACACTTGCCATTTGTTGCTTTCACGTATCCTTCTGTACAGCTTTTGGATGAAACTAGAAACGTCAGATGGCTTTTGTAAATCACTGCAAAACAAACCAAAACACGGTTAGATATTGGAAGAATCCATGTCCATACATTATTCTGTTCCCACAGAGCTGCAAAGAAGGAGATTGATTATGGTTAATGCTTTGCCAATTGACAACATTAACAGAAGAGTTCAGCAGCTCCTCAAATATGTGATGAAGAAAACTACTAACAGCTGTTAAAGTTCGTCATACACCAGTTAGAGTTAGTCATACAGCAGAGAAACGGGCCCTTGAGTCCGTGCAACAATCAACCGCCCACCTCTATCAATCCTACATTTTATATACACTCTTCTGCCACTTGAACCTTGACTTTCTGACCCAGACCACGATCAGTAGGGAGAGGTAAAAACACATCCTC